>NC_091824.1:155970134-156257634 GCF_038994185.2 Dermacentor albipictus | reverse complement strand
GATCTGTCGTTGTAGCCGCGGCCGCTAGGTGGCGGTACCGTTAGCAAGGCATACATCTATCATTCTTGTAGGCTTCGGCCTAGCGCAAGTGTGCTATTGAACTAATCGAATTTCTGAAAGTAAAATGCGTCAGAAAATTTGTAAAGTACTACCTACACACAACCTGCAGACAAGAGAGCATCGGTTTGTAATTCGACTATACGAGGAAGCATAACTCTGTTTCGCGGAAACAAGCACAAAGCCTTCCAGCTGCCGCTGATCTTCCGCCTGGCCTAAGTGCGCTATTAAATTAAGTGAATTTCTCAAAGTAAAATGTGTCAGGAAATTCGTAAAGTACGACTTACACGCAACCTACAGAAGTTATATCATCGGATTGCAATTTGAATATACCAGAAAACATATTTCTGTTAGGCAGAAACTGTAACACAAATGCAATTTCCAGTTACTCCGCTTTTTGACGAGCACGCCACGAAAAATCCCGACCAACTAGAACATAACACAAAAATTGCAGCCATTGGTACTGCAAGGTGCATGCACTTGGAGAGAATCTTGTCGGTGACAACATTTTTGAGATATGCGCCATCAAACTAACGTAAAAATGCACGGTCATTCCACTCATCTTTATTAAACAAAACACTGTTCCATATAATGAAGCACAAAGGGAACCTAATCGCCAATGTATTTCTTTAGGATATCTCGAAACTGGCGTGGACAGCAAGGCGGATCCACCTTGCCAGATCCCCGGCTACAATTTACAATTGTTATATGTGCCGTAAAGTAATTTGTTGAAAAATATTCTGTCAAATATGTGTTTTAATTTATTGTGCCAATGTTAGTTACCCAGATCATGGACGAGAATTGCGATATCTGCCACAGGTGACCTTTGAAAATGTTTGGCATTGTTTGCAGAAAGACCAAGTACAAAATACAAACAATGAATCAAAGAGGCAGTCAATGGCGCGCACGTGGAGTTTAAAGAAATCGTAATTCCAATCAAACTCACAAACGTAGAGTGTAAACAATAACCACTTAGAATCTGCCACGTAAAACCATCAGTACGTGCAATTCCTGCGTGGTCCATTGTCTTTATCTCATTCTAATCGTTCCTGACAAAGCTCCTCGTGCATTCTACCCCGTAGGTTTGAACAGTGTTTATATGCAAAGTGCGACGTTTGTGCTCAGTGCCCTGAAGCCTAGTCTACGAATACTGGACTGGAATGGCTGCAGCTGTACTGATCTCAACAGTTTCGGCCACCTACAGGCGAAGTCGATGTTGAAAACCCGGTGTCTTGGCCCGGAGAAGACGAATGAGGGAGAAGGGGTTGAGGGTAAAAAAAATGTCACCCGGTTCGGCGGCACGACGCAGTAACTCATCAAGGGATTAGGAGTCAACGCACGTTGTGTCCGGACGAAGGCCCCACAAAACTGCTTTCTGCTTCGTGAAGTGACTCAGCTTAATTGGGTTTAGAATGGTAGAGATTCACTTGTCCTGCCCCTACATTGTGGAGGCTGCCGCATCCCTGGAGGCCCCGTTGCGTGCTGGGAATATAGTGCATGAGTCAGAGTCTACAATACTTACGTTGTAAGGTAGGCTGCACCCTCGAAGCAAGTCTTTTAGAAGCATACAGTCGAGCTTGCAGGACCAGTTACAATGATTTGTAGCCCATGTTTTGAAGTGCTTGGCACGCAAAGAGAAATTGATTTCTCTCGTCGGGAAAACTAGGAGTTCTCTGACTAGAGAAAATGATCTCTGTTCATGAAACGAACTTGTAGACGTAAACTGCAAACCAGAATCATAGCTTTTCAGGGTCCTTTCAGAATAATGTTGAATAACGCATATAGCTAAAAGAGATTGTGACCTAAAAACATGCACAAAGGAAATGCTGCGGCAAACGATGACGCTTCAACGACTTGAATGATCACTGGGCAGCCACCACAACGCGGCAACTGTCTGGCTCAAGTATTGAAGGTGAATGGAATCAATGATCGTCTAGTAGCAGTGTTGGAACTGCGACTGTGGAGAGAGTGACGCATCCACGTCACGAGGGCGTATGTATAGATTTCACAGCTGGAATGCCACTGCATGAGGGACCGATAACACGCAAGCACGACTATTAATATTCTTAAGTTTTCTGTGCCAAAGCCATGATCTCATTATGAGGCACGCCCTAGCGACGGATTCAGGATTCCTGGGGTTCTTCGACGTGTACCCAATGTACAGTAAATGGGCGTTTCTTGCAGTCCGCCTCCCGTCGGAACTAGACCACCGCAATCGCATTCGACCCCGCGACATCGTTCTCAGCCACGCATAGGCATGTGTTTTGAATAGAGTTGGTTGCAGGTGCCCGAACGGGTCACCTTGTTACTGCGTCTTGTTTCTCTCATTCAGACAATGGCTAAATGAAATGGGGTTAGAATTTTCTAGCTGTGATTATAGGAGGTGCCAGCGATGTAACTACGTTTCGCTACCCAGAGACATCGCTTCGACAAACACTGTGGAAGTAGTGCGGTCAAAAATGTATGACTACGCACTTTTAGGTGTTACATAAGCTGCTGTGGGTCATGCTCACACGTAATTAATTCTTGCTACGCTACCATTATTTCGTACACAGTTAATTTTTGCATGAAGCACACACACTTACACTTTTCATTCTTACTGTAGGTAACGCACTACTTTCTTACTGCGAACGCCGGCAGTGTGCGAAGTTGCTTCTCCTCCACAGAATGGCATGCGAAATTAGCAAAATTGTGCCATTAACTTTGCTTTCTCACAATTCTGAGTTAACAGTTTTGTGTTGATTTCGGCATTATGTTAATTTCCAAGCAGCAGATCTCGTATGACCGAGCATGTGAGTCGTAATTCTGAAAACGACACAGCGGCTCGCTAGGCGGTTTCGAGGCACACAGTATCGTGGCTGTATATACTAGCTGCACTACTTCTTGTGTGGCTCGTGTACGTTGGATCTCTCGAAGTTCCGCATTGGGCGTTTATCAAATGTTCATGTATATCGCGGATAGGTGCTTTCATGGACTTATTTCGTTGAATTTGACCTGATCGTGTGCGTATATGTCGAAATTTGACCAGTGGCCTCTACATACAAAAGTCTTCACGCTGACTGACACGATATCTCTTTTTATATTATCGTTGCACTTCGAAAAAACTTCGTCCAGTGCAATGTAAAAGAAATAAAAAATACTAAAGAAAACTCCCGAGGCTCCACGTAAAAAGTCCCCTCGCACGGAGTAAAAATTCTACTTCGATCATACGGAGTATAATAAACTCCCAACCAGGGGGTCGCAGAGGACATGCATTATACTACCACCTGAGAGTTTCATCTGTTTGCAGTGCAGCGAGGTTTGTTGTGGCTAGCTACGAGGGGCTTTCCACATGGAGTTTAGATTTGAAAATGGCCAGGTGGGATTGGCACATTATTCCTTCTCTCCGTGACCTGCAGTGTTCGTGCAAATCTGGATACAACGTTTCGACACGACTTCTTTGTTATACGTGGCGGATACAAGTGCTTGTATAAACTTTGGCTCCGGTCGCATCTGTTCTATCACTGTTGATCATTTCACGTTTCCACATTCCTCTGAATTTCTGTCTTATTTGAACGGATTCTCTCGATGCGGCTTAAGATTTGCTTGCTCTTTGATTTATTTGCCATCAATTCGCTTGTCGTCGCGACTGTACTATGCTGGGTGCTGCTGCGAGGGCTGCCATATTTTTTTTAGATTATCTGTGGCAGATATCACATTTCCTGTGCTGGAGTTTGATTACTCAAAGAGGGGCCATCCTTTACATGGAAAATCAAAATGTATTATTGTCTAATAATTTGAATTCCTTAACTAACGAACAATTCGTTCCTGCAGCTTTCTTTCTCCACCTGCTCTTCAATAGAAATTAAATATGGGAATAAAAAATCTCGTATAGTCGGTATTGTCACGTACTTGTGACGGTAAAGAAAGCAGTAAAATTGTGAATGACGGAATGGGTGTTTTATTGGGCGAACCTGTCCCCCCAAAACAGGCCACACTCAAAGAACAACGATAGCGAAGAAGGCAGTCGGCGATCGTCGAAAATTTGATCAGCGGTTAAAGTGCGTCGGCTTTTAAGCATGAATCGTGGAATGTTCCTGAGTAATCGATGTTGCCCGCGTGTCTTCCAGAAAGTCCATGATAGAGTGTGTAAGCACGACAGAACGAGGACGTGGAAAGAAACATATACCCAGAGACAGCGCTTCACTTTCAACTGTAGCTTTCATTTTTGCACGCATCGATAAATATATACCGTACGAGCGGAAACAAACGTAACAGCAAGAAATTACCTTCAGTGGTGCATTTCGATTAACCGTACACGTGTGCAATGCATGGGGAAATGATATACTGCAATGGTTACAAAGATAAACCGAGAAATCGTATCTCCTTTGCATATAGGGACACTGAAGGCTTGCTCACGCACCTTTCCTCTAATTTTGCAATTTCGCAGGCCTCCACAAACTCCCTTGTGAGCGCTATACAGAATCGAAGTACTTTCAAACAAGAGTTTGCAGAAACAATCTCGGGAGTGAATACCCAAATGACCCGATATTACCCTAGTGACGTTTTATCGATGTTCTTTTAATCTCTCATTGATGCATCTGCCGGTTTGACCAACATATGTTCTTCCGCACTTTCTCTGTTTCTTTCCACCTCCTCGTTCTGTCGCGCTTATACACTATCATGGATTCTAACCAACTAGCCCGCCAATGTGTTTTAACCAAGTTCCAGAAAGTACTACACAAATCGCGTGGCTAATGCATGCCTTCAGATTGCACAAGGCTCAGTGACAACAGTCAGCGGATAGAACCGTCAATAACATTCCAGAAACTTCCGATACATGCAGGAGCGTCCTGCGCTCCGCGATAACAGTTGTTAGTGATTGAAATACGATCATTGGATAAACAAGTACACGTGTTCATAGACAGAGTGTCCCACGTAACTCGTGCCAAAATTTAAAAACATGCGAATGCCACGTAGTTCGACAGGACTATGGCGAAGAAGTGGCCCTTGTGCGCAATCCCGTTTTACACTGCTCTCATTTTACGAGTATTTCTGTGTGCTTTCGGGAGGCGCCGCTCCCGAGGCCTTCGGCGATGGAACCGGAGTCAGCTAGACGTCTGGATGAGACAGACGTCACAGCGTCAAGCGCTCCGAGGAAGCGCAATCACCTCATGAGCGACACAGGCAGCGAGGACACCCTGCTGTGCTGCCCTGCTTCAGAAGATCTGTCGGCTGACGGTGATTGCTTGACAGTTTGACAGTTGTAAGACAAACAGGAAAGAGGAGAATCGTCACTACTTCCTCGTTTTCAACAAGGAAGACGGCGATGGCAAAGAACAATGACGTGATTCATACCATCCTCTTCTTGCCCGAGACGCAGGCAAACGACCTGAATCGGCTAAACACGTAAGCCATATCTGTCACACGGGAGGCTCTTGTTCCGAATGAGATTGCGGATGCGAAAATTAACACCCGTAAGAACGTTCTCGCGGTCGATGTAAGCAACAGAGCAGCGCTTGATATATGAGTACAGTCAAAATGCTGGGTAAGACAAATGTTCGCTCTATAATACAATAGGACAGCGATACTTAAACAGGTGTGATTTATGATGTCGATGAGTCCACCAGTGACAACGATCTCCCTCTTTTGGTTGAACCCACCATAGCAGATCTAACTATTATTGAAATCCGTCGCCTAGGAGAATCATGTGTGAAGATAACCTTCAAGGGAGGAAGCTTGCCGTCACACGTGAAAGTTGGATTTTTTAGTCATCCAGTGCGACCATTCGTTCCAAGACCACTTCAGTGCGGTAATTGTTTGAAGTTCGAGCATGTCAGTGGCATATGCAAAAATTCAACCGAGTGCACAAAATGCTCTGAGCAGCACATCGCTCATGCTTGCCGTGCGACAGATTTCAATTGTGCCAAATGCGTTACGTTATCGTATGTTCCTTTAACATCCAGAAACAGAGCAGCAGATAATCTTTTGTAGGAATTCTGGTGTACGACCTACGTCACCAAGTCGATAACGTTGTCTAGGAAAGAAAATCCGCGCCTGAAACTGGCGATTGCATCTGGATATACCTTGTAATGTTCGAGGTATCATTCAGGCCGTGCTAGAACCGTCCTCTCCATTAGTTTTCCGATGCAATTGGCAAGCGCAATCGGTCGGTATGATGCAATGTCTACACGCGACTTGCCAGGCTTGAGCAGTGGAATTAGACGACTGGTCTTCCGTTCCTGGGGAGCCGTACCTATTTGCCAGGGGCTGTTGAAGAAGAGCAGGAGTACTTTCCGAGCCTCTTCGCCAAGATTACATAGGGCACGGTAAGTTATACCGCCGGGTCATGGTGATGATGAACGCTTGCACAAGGCAAGTGCATCTGCGAGTTTGTCCATGCTGAAAGGGCTGTCCATGCGGGGGTCGCGTGATATCAGTGAATGGTCGAGCGTCGATATTCCAGCGGATCTATTTTCGCCAGCGATCCTCCTGCAGAAATCATCAGCGATGTCAATCTCATCCACATTGTTGCTGAAGGGCCAAAGATTTGAAAAGGTGGCGCTGCTGAGGGGTTCTGCGGAGACCAATACCAGTTCTCCGTATGTTATACAAAGTTTTCATGAATCCAAACACTCGCAGAATGACATCGATCTTTGTTCATGCCACGCTGAATTTCCTTTTGAGTTCTTCTGGCCAACCTCAAGTCATGTACAGACTTTGTACGCCTGTATGATCGCTCTGCACGGCGACGAATTGCACGAAGCTTCTCCAGCTCAATGTCGTATTCGGTGCGTGTAGGCGTTCTCAAAAGCGAATGCGTGGCAGCCTCTAGGGCACCCTTCACGATGTCCTCTAGGCTAGAGGGCAAGTCATCACGACAGCCGTCTTCGACAATTGATTTGAACATGGACATAAGTTGGTGAAGAACGTAAGACCTGGTATGAGTAATTTTAGTGATATAATAGTCTACCAATATAACCCGCATGTGCAGCATTGTTAAGCATATAGCATAGATATACCTAAATATTTGGGGAGTCCCACGGTGACGTTGACAGCGGTGGTGACGACTACGGTAAAAATTCGCCTAAGGTGTCTATATAATTGCTCTCGCAATAAAAAGCACCAACTATTTCAACTATTTTCACTTTTCACGGACTGTCGGCATTTTGCTGAGGAGGACAAAAAATGCTAACAGCGTCAAAACAAGCATGCTCGTCCTCGTAGCAAAAAAAGAACAAAACAGAAAAACGCTGACCAATTGTGGTCGTTCTTTTCTTACTTTAGTCCACGTTCCTTTATTACAGTAAAATGGTTGTGTCCCATCTTACAAGGGTATTCGAACAGAAGAATGATGCTTATGTTACACATGCCGGTAAATCGCGACAGCGGATGAGCTCACGTATGCTGACGGGATGGCCTAAACACAAACACCTACGAATGCGGCGAATCCGGGTCCCCCTATACATGGAAGTTTTGTTATCGTCGGTACGCGAAAGCACAGCGAAACTCTATGCAAGGAAGCAGCTATTGGCCTTTTTCTCATGGCACGTCTGCAACGCAACCGCGCGCTGCTGCGTACAACGGCGAAATGATTGATGTGTCCGGCCAACGTTGCAAGCGAAACTAACGGTGTCTCTTCCTTGCGCAGTCCTAGGTAACATGTCCAAAGAAGGAAAAAATATATATATAAGGTAAGCCTTCGCAAAGAGCCGGCTTTCATTACTACGTGTCTCGAAATTTTCCATGCATCATGTCATTGACTATGCGCGTCACCCATATCCTTTCCTTGTGTTATTTTTATTTCGTCTTTCTTTTTTCTTTCCTTTTTGCCTTTACCTTGATACTTTAGACTTCTTTGGTTTGTTTAATTTTTTTCCCAAGGAAGGGTGCACCCGAGTGCGTCATCTGTCTTGCTATGTCACGCCATAAAAGCCGTACATGCAGTTTTACACAAAGGAAAAGAGGAGGTGGCTGCGTGCGGAGAAGCATTCATACACAACAAAGCTCGCTGCAGAAACAAGGCATCCGACTGGTAAATTTGCTCACTTTTTTCATTCTTTTTCATTTTTTTAACCCGGGAGGATTAGTGGCATCTTCGAAATGTATCTTGCAAAGGAAACGACGTGACGTTCTGTTCAATCTTTCTAAACGCTGTAGCATTGTGGCTTTCGCTCCCGAAACGTGTTTCGCAGATGCCTCTCTACAGAACTCCGTAAACGTCGTCGTAGGGGTGGTGCCGGAGAAAATTAAAGGGGTGGGAGGGGGGAGGGAAAGTGCCCTTCGTGGAGGGAGGAAATTCTTTTAAATGGTCAGAGCCAGAATGCTCGGCGATTACTTGGAATTACTGCGCATGTTATTTACTAATTCTAGAGAAAGAAAAGATAGGCTACATTAGACACGGCTAAACAAAAATACACGGAGGAAATTAAGGCTACCCCTTTCTTCACATAACAAGGAAACACATAAAAAATGCATAAACAGAGTAATTTAAAAATCAGGACTTAAATGTGAACAAGTCTAAAGATAAAGCTAACTAGAAGAACCATCACATACGCTCCCGCGTTAAGTAACAAAATTTGGCATCTATTGTGCCATTTAAACGACTTATTCGTGCACATACTAATGTAGGCTTGAAGGCGAACACTTGAAGACGAAGGCTTGAAGAATGAAGGCTTGAAGACGAACACAAATTCAACTAGGCTTGAAGGCGAACACTCAACATTAGCATAGCTCAGAAGAATCTGCAAACTCAAATCAAGTTAATTAGCTTGCTATCCGCGAAGAAATCCCGCAGGTATGTCAACGTACTTCTTTGTTTAGCAGCACATGACCATGGACGAACTGTACTGTGCGGTGGCGCGCAGAAACGAAGAATAATCAAACGTCACTGGAGCTAACCAAAATTCAGTCGTGGATCCATCTGGTAATAATGACGGGAAGGTTTCACGCATAAATTTGGCTAGGAATGATGAACGTCTAGTTGTGTTATGAGCTTACTTTGCGTCCATTACGTCCGTAATGGCGAGATTTGCCACAAAACTCAAATTGTCTAAACAATTCTGGCCATAAGAACGGTAACGCACAAACCAGGAAAAATATAAAACACGATTATTTGGTCCGTACGCACCAAGCTGTGCCTAACTGGTTTTTTTTTAAGGACATAGGATTCCTGCTTGTTTGACGAACGTCCAAAGGATAACACAATACCGTTGATCTTAGAGCCATAACGCCGCACATTTGAACGGAAATAACATACAACCAAATAGGCCAGCAAACAATAAAAAGCGCTTCCCATGTTTGTTAGTTTGCTTGTTTTTTAACGCTTCCTTGGCAACGATGAGGCAAGTCACCTCTGCCGTAAAAACAGTTAAACGAGCACCCGTGGACAACCGGTAACCTTGAACTAATATTTCAACATGGCTATTATGTTCGTGGGGAAAGTAAAACTGCTCTTCTAAATCACTTTCGTTGGCAATTTGGTCATTAGGGCTCCGGTGCGAGCCTCAACTTAGTATAATTGACTTTCTCATTTTTCGCCATCAGCTTGCGGACGCTGTTCGAGCATAAGAGTAGCCTTCACTTTCTCTTAATTGTTACGGCGACGTGTAGAACGCTACTCACCATTAAACTTAAATAATATCGCCGGTCGTGGTCTCACATTATGGAAGTTTCTCTATATTGTCTTACTTGTTCATCGTTATCATCCGATGGACAGGTGTGATCTTCGGTTTGTGAAACACGTATATAGGCTTCTTTTTCTTCTTTTTTTTTCTTTTTTGCATTCAGTTCTTCAAATAATATAAAAATTAAATACGATTTTAAAACAAAGAATAGCGCTAACGTTTTTGATGTTGTAGTGGAACAAGTATGAAAGAATATCGCGCCTTCTGTTTTTTGCTATTTTCAAAGCAAGACCACCTTGGGAGAGTAAGTGTCGTTAGAAGCGTTCGCCCCACGATTCGGGAGAAGCTTAAAAATAAACCTGCACTGTTCCACAGTGCGTAGCTTTGTTCGAGCTTAGAATTCTCCAAAGCGACGGTGTTCCAACTCATTTGCGTCTGCTGGAGCTTCCTGATGAGCTACACGGACACGGTGCTGCTTTTCAGCGTCATTCTTCGTGTCGTGCACCCGCATTTCGCAAGGCTTCTTTTCCTTTGATCCTATTCAGGTCCTTTCATTTCTACGGCCGAGTGGGCGAGCTTACCGATAGCAGTAGAGGGCGCTTTGTGCCAGCTTCTAAGCCAATGACACTTTTCAAGATTAGGCCCCTGTATTGTTCCTTTGTTTTCGACGTGTTTGTTACAATGAAATTATTCATAGGCAGCTCTATCACAAATCGAGGCATTGCTGCTGTCACCAAGGGGAGGTGTGCGTGTGAGAGGGAGGAGGGGGGATGTAATAACAGCTTAAGTTCATCTTTATCGTAGACGTCGCTTCATTCTCACAAAGCTGTCCTGGCAACCACGTGCCATTATAAAGCACTGAATATGTAACTATTTAGCAAACATTAGTGATTTCTCTGAATCTAAACTCATTCACTGCGGCAGAAGCCAGCACTCACGGCGGATACCGTCATCTAGCTTGCTCTCTTGCCTCTAATATAATTGCTCTATCTACGTTTTACTGCCGTTTTACTGAAGTGTGTAGACGGCCGCCAGAGTGCTACACGAGCATTTTGAAGACCAGTGGAGCATGTCGTAAGTAAAAGACACCAGAAAAATAGACAAAGAGTGCTGTGTGATCCCTTAACTCGGTGCCATGCTTCTTGTTCTTTTCACTTAGTTTTCGCGGCTCGCGCTGTGTTGCAGGAGCCGGACATAATGGAGGAGAAAGCACAAAAATATCTGCGAATCTGGAAGGATGAAGCAACACACTGCAGTTGATAGAGGAAGTTTCTGTGGTAGTGGCTTAGACCGGCTTGCAAGAGACATGCTGGTTCTGTTCTCGCACATATCTGGACGGGAGAGCATACAGCAAAGATGGAACATACTGATAATTATTACGATGTCTGGAGTGTGACGTCAGAGAAATACGGACTCAAATCCTTGCAGCCTACTTTACACAGGGCAGGATTTTTCGCTTTTCCCCAAAGTTTTGATAGGTAACTAAAGCGTTGTATATTTTCCGACTACCATGGCCTATGGTTGTCGTTTAGCAACCGGTTTCCCCGAAATTTCACAAAGTAGAAGTCCTTGCTAAGTTTCAATGAACCCATTGGTGCATTCAACGTTCCCGCGATTAGAGTAGTTAATTGATCCGCATTCGCTCTGCCTTCAGCTAGCCTCCTGCTTAGCGCATTTGGTGGAGTAGAAAGGCAGAGGATCAAGGTTCGATTGTTCCGTTGATGATGAATTTTTCTTCAGGTGCGAACATTTATAAGCTACCAGTATGGGTTTTCTTTGTATTTTGATGCCAGTTTTTGTTGCGAGCAATGTTCTGTTTCTATGACTCGTTCTTGTTCACTAAAATTAAACGTATATTCCATATAATAAAACCGGAAGTCTTTCGATGACTCTGTGTTTAGTTATTGCAGCGCACCCCTACGCTCTCGAACTTCGACCCAGCGATCCCCGTTGTCTCTAGTATACAGCAGATCTTCAATTGCCCTTGAAAGAAAGGGGAGAGAATCAAATATTTTGGCGTGACCCATTGAAATACCACCCCACTTATGTGACCAAAATAATCATTCAATGTGACAGAAAAGCACATTCTGCGGTAGAGATATCTGATATTAAATACTAAAAAGTAGAGTCACGAAACAGGCCATGCATGACGCGCTGTATCAGGTCTATAACGAGTTTTGAAGGAAAAAGTGGACATGGTTAACTTGCTATTATTGTGGTATTGTTGCTTATGCAGCTAAAAACTGTGGAAGCAATCAGCATCGTGATTTGATTAGGCGAACATCGGGGGACGAAGTCTTGCTTGTTTAAATATTGAAATAATTTTAGAAAGCCTCACGACAATAAAACATAACACACAACTTCCATACTGCTATACGGCGAAGAGGGAGTCTGATTGGTGCGTCCTTCTTGCAAAAGGCGGTGCATAAAAATGCCGTTGACAACGATCCTCGCATAAATTGGATGCTGATTTTTTTTGTTGAGAGTGTCTGCTGCGATACATAGAAATTGGAAAAAGCAACGTCTGTCTTTATTTTCGTCCCTCACCCTCCGCGATAACTTGCTACCTCTACCTCATTATTTATCTTTGTCATCAATCAAAAAAGTGGATTTCAAATTTGTAACGACAACGTGTTGCCGATGCTGGAATGATGCCTATGGTGCGATGACGACGGCACGCCGAAGGAAATTGGGCAGTTGGAAAGAGAACGTCTTCTTGGCGACAAGAAGATTGTGATGCTAAAATGATTACAGCTTTATAAAGACAACGGCATGACTATTGTAAAACGACAACCGTATGATGACATGGCATGATGGCAATGAAAATCCCTGCGACGGCATGATGACGACCGCATGACGATGTTGCAATAACTGCAATGGCAAGACGATAATGGCATGCCAACGACGATGTGGAAACAATGGCATGACGACCATTGTATGAGGAACACGGCAGGCACGACGATTGTATGACGACGGCTGTATAATGACAATGGTATAATGGCACGAACCCGCCGTGGTTGCTCAGTGGCTATGGTTTTGGGCTGCTGAGCACGAGGCCGCGGCAGCGAATCCCGGCCACGGCGGCCGCATTTCGATGGGGGCGAAATGCGAAAACACCCGTGGTGCTTAGATTTAGGTGCACGTTAAAGAACTCCAGGTGGCCGAAATTTTCGGAGTCCCCCACTATGGCGTGCCTCATAATCAGAAAGTGGGTTCGGCACGTAAAACGCATAATTAATTATAATGGGACTGGTATGACGACGACGGAATGTCAACAACGACGAAATGACAATGGGATGACGAAGCTGCAATGACAGTAACGCAATAGCAACGATAATGTGACAACAAAATCAATACAATAGGATGAGGACAGTTGAATTGCTACGACAAAATGGCGCTGATGGAACAATAACAATGACATGACTGCGACTGTGTAGCGATGAAGCACGGACAAAAGAGTGGTCTTACGCACAGGACCTTTGAACGCAGCGTTTTCCCCGGTGGGCCAGCGAAAATCGGGAAGAGTGTGCTACGACCTGCTTATTGCCTTCCCCTGATCTCAAATCACAGGATGCTGAGGCGCAACAGTTACCGGCTAGGTACGCCAGGTTAACCCCGTCCGCTGTAACACCACCGCCACCACCAACAACGACAATTGAGGGCATGATAACAATGCAAGGACGACAATTGCTTGAAAACGACGGTGTGATGGTGTTGAAAAAGCTTACGTCTGCGCTTACGTGCATCGCCTGATGTCGCGGCCGTCTCGATTCGCTTTACACCCGGTGTTTGCGCACTGTCCGGTGCTGGCCAATCGTGCAAGCAAGGAGCTCTCAGAGATGTCAATGATACGATGAAAACAGCGTGACGACATTACTTTCAGCTTGACCCATGTATTCGATAAAAGCTATTCGGCATGACAGCAGCCAGCAAGGGCAGCGGAAAAGTCGAACAGGCAAAGAAATCTTCCTTTTAATACCCTGAAGGACTGTGTTAAAGCTGTTCAATCTCTTTCTTGATGAAAGAACATTGTTAATTCGTGCTCACCTGCAATGTAAGCCCCACGCCCCACAGACACGCGCGCGCCAACACACAGCTTAAATTTTAATGAGCGAATAAATAAAACAATACAACCTTCTTCTCAGCGTATCTAGTTTTCCAAGTTCCACCGCACGGGCTTTTGAAAAGCGTGTAAAAATTGCCGAAGGTACATAAAACAAAGAACAGTTAAAAGTGTCGTGGTTGCAATTAATAATTTGAGCCTACCTGGCAGTTTCAGAGTGGTTCATATTTCCCCGCTTAACACTTTCGTGACTGCGGGAAATCGGTAGTTTTAGGGTAGTCTGGTAATTATTTTTTTCCTGCCACAGGAAATGATTCATGTTAAAGTGTATGGTATAAAATTGTAGAAGAAAAAATTGTCTTTCCAACGGTATTAATTTCAAACAACATTTTTAATAATAATAGTACGAAAAAATTAAGCAAAACAAAAAAATCGCAACAAAATTGAGAAAGATCGATAAAAACATCAATGCTGCTTTGCACAAAAAAAAATATTTTTAAAAATCGAAATATACATTTTCAACAAAAGGGCCATATGAAATCAGCCTGCAAATATTAGCTCTGTATCTACAAAAGTTCTTCAGGTACACAAGAAAACATTAGACCTAGTGTCGTCTATCGTGCTACCATGCGAAGCAGTTTCTCGATGAAGTGAAGCAGAGGTTAGCTGCACGTTTCGCAGATTTGTTTTCTGCTCAACTTTTCTTTCTTCATAGCACAGTTTACACTTTCTGTATCTTTCCATTTTTTGTATTTGATGCTGTTGAACCTAAGGTGCGCTCCGAGAGGGAACAACAGGCACAACAGGGGGTCCGCAAAATATGGCTCATCATATCCCAGCAGCTGGTCGATTACTTCTAACCTGAAGGCAAACTGGTTGAAGTGCAAACTTCGCGATAATTCTGGGACTTCTGGATGCTGCTGATGATGCTCGTCAAACATCATAAAGCTATTTACTACCGCTATATCGATACAGCGGAAAAACAGTGTCTTCCACCAACGCACGGACTTCATAAGAATGTTGTAGGATCCGATGAGCTGGTCAGATTTATCCACTTCAAGCATGCCCACATTGTATTTCTTGATCAGCACCGGCTTCTTCGCGGACAGTTCTGTCCTCATATTCCCAACTTTCTTTCTTCGATTTGTAAGGACGAGTTTATTCGCTGTCTGCGCGGTAGACATATTCACAACCCGCCTGTCTTTCCATTGCAAGTACAAAACATCCTGCTCCCGCAGCCATCGAACTCTGCCTTCTCTTTTCGCTTTTCGCCTTCTTTTCCCACTGTGTGCCTTTGAGTTCACTTGGAAAGCCACGCCGATCTTTCCACATTATCCCACACGGAAGTGTCTTGCGCTCCAGTAAATGAACAAACAAAGATGTGGAAGTGTAGGAATTGGCCGAAGAAATGATGCAAGCCTGATCAAGATAATTTTTGCACAGCCGCGTCACAACATCGAATGCCAAACCTTGCACGCTAGGTTCTTCGCGCTTTCCCGTATAGACGCTGAACTGAACAGTGTACCCCGTTTCTGAATCTGCCAAAACCCATAATATGTAACCCCATTTGATCACTTTATCTCTCATGTACTGGCGAATTCCAGACCGACCTTTTGATTTCACCATTTTCTCCCCGACGGAGAGGTTCCGACGTGGTTGAAAAAATAACGTGGAAGAATCGTTGATGTGCTGAAGCAGAGAGGATATGCGGTGAAGCTTGCCATGAGATGCGACGGTCGTCTTCCCTGGATCAGACACCCTCAGGAAGGCAAGCAACGCCTTGAACCATTTCCTTGGCATCACTTTAGGCAGAAGAAGCCCAGAGAATAATCTGCATGTGCTCCAATAACAATGCAAGCATGGGACTTGCACGATTCCCATGTATACGAGAAGTCCGATGAACTTGAGCATCTCCTCTTGAGTGACTTCCTTCCGCGATCTATCTCTCGCTGTACGTGGGCTTCTGGAAAATGTGCATCCACGCATACTTATTTGTGTTGTTGCATATATCCCTGATGATTTCGGCGGCGAAAAACAACCAGAAATTGACGGCTCTTACAAACCGCCGCGCAGCACTCCAGAGCGCGATTCCAAGGTGCACTCCCGGCGGTCTTCATATACAAAACTCCACTCTCTGCGTGGCCGCCGGCAAATGGTCCTGTCTGAATGACATTGACACCCTGCAGATGGAAACTGTGGCCTTTAGAACACGCCGGAAATCCTTACGATGCGATAACACGATCCGAGAAGAAAGCAAAACTCACCGGCGGATACCTGTCGATGTTCCACGGTGGTTTGCTGCACTGTCGTCGTCCGTACTGAAGTCCGACGAATCGAAGTCGTCTTACGAGTTTGTGGTGCTGTGATCATCCACAAATTCGAGCCCAGATGCGTCGGAATCCGTCGAAACTCGCCGTTTCCATGGAGCGGATGCGCACGACGTAAATGCCATCTCGAAAACAACGAGCGCTCGTCACCCCGACCATGCAGGCGCTTTAAAAATCCCTACACGGTGGAAAAGAGAAACACAAATCTGAACCTGATAAAATAGTCTCTCTTTAACCTGTTCGATGGCGCTGGCGGTCCTAAGCGCTCGGAGAGGCACCAAAACTCGAACTTGTACTACCGAGAACATACTGTCGACAGGAATAGGTGCGGTCACGAAAGTGTTAACGTCATTAAACATCCTCGCATCAACGCAGAAGATAGAACTCTGATATGATTACGGGTCAATTTACACCATAGGGGCAAAATAAACACTCTGCACACGGTTCTCGCCTGTCTGGTCACTGTAATGAGAAAAAACGTTCCCGAATTTGAGAATGCCTTAGCTTGACTTTTTTGTTCAACTGCATGCCTCCTGCACACATTATGGATACACAAACCCCACAATCGCGTGCTCGTTTATGAGCCAGACTAGGCAGCAGCAATGACAGATAGAGGACCAGACCCCCCAGAAAATTCATTATAAGAAGAAAGTTCAATTTTCCCTCTCATTTTGCAAACATGACAGACCGAAAAAAAGAAGTCAAGCATCGAAAAAATTTTATTGGAAGAGCGGTGTTATGGTAATGAAGAATTAGGTTTCAAATTTCATTAATATGTGGTTCGGCGCCGCAAATTATGGATATGTAAAGAGTGGCCTTGGTGAAGTTCGAGCCCTTTGACTTTGTCGGTGTAGAACAGCAAATGTGCCTTGCTCTAAAGTGTCTTGTCATCTGGAACAAGCTCTATCGGGAGCGTGCCGCCGTCTTCGAAAATATTTTTGTTTTTGCTACAGAGTACTTCCCTTCCACAGCCATAACACTGAAGTTACATATATGCGCATATACTCTTTAATATAAAAATGTTACTGGGAAGTAACCAGAGTAACATGTTGTTAGGCGCGAACACGTTGGGTTATTGTAAATGTAAAATTCATTCTGTGAAGCCAGTGAATTCATCAGATTGGCCAATGGAGGGTAACATAACGGGGAAAAATGACTCGCTCGACATGGCCTTTGTTTTTATGGAACCGTTCTTTATATACAATGAACTTGGGACTCGGAGATGTGAATTCCGATGCACATCTCCAGTGGCCTATCCAATTTTTTAAAACGATAGCGGCCTTATGACTCCAGTGACATTCTGCGGTCATTGGTTGGTGAGGACGCTTCTAATTTAAGACCAGATGATTGGTCGAGACATGTGTTGACGTTTTTGGCGGGTGTGCGTTTCTCACCGAGCGGCGACAGAATGGTTGCGTGACGGACAAATAAGCTTTGCTGTACACGTTCACCTATACTGCCACTGTATATGTACTGGTGACCACCTCCATTCGCTGCGATATTACGACGCGATGAAACAACAAATGGTACCTAAATATTCCTACAGCAACAGCTACACGCCTTCAGGCGGGCAATTCCTTTGTTAAAGCAACGTTTGCCTTTTTCTTCCTTCCCGGCAGTGGGCGCTTCTGCTGGGTCTGTTTCTTGCCGAGCAAAGACAGCGGATCATCGAAACGTGGCTAGGTTGGCTAGATCCCGGAGGCCATGTAATCAAAAGTCTGCGTATCTCTGAGGAACTGTAAATCCCTGTCACGCGAGTCATGCGCTGAGAGTCTCTGCGTCTTACGCTCCCGTCTGGCACGCACGTCATTCGCTGGGCTGCAAAACGTGGTGCAGAACCAGGCACGTACACAGGATTTTTTTTAGAGGGGGGGGGGGCACAACCCAAGGCAACAATTCTATGCAAATGAGGGGGAGGGTACTTTAATAGTACAAATGTGAATAACGCCCACTGTTCGCCATGAAGACGCGTAAACCCGCAAAAGAGAATTGAAATCACGTGTATCTCACAGGTACACCTGTGAGATACACCTCTTCTTTACTTGGCAAACAAAGAACCACATCAAATGGACTCGCGCACGAAAGGCGGGCTACGCGCATAGGCACCCCTTTTGGTTACGTGCCTGTGCAGAACAGTAACAGATTATTGAGTGAAGTTAGCAATGAAATAAAATTCCGCGCATCATGTTTGTCTTTGTATAGAATTTAATGGAAATGTTTCATAAAAGCCTTCAGTCTTGCTATCGCTGTCGATGCTTTGCCAGGGTAGCGAAACTGCGTTAATTTTCTGCAGCTTCTCCATTTGGTGCCGCACTATTTTATGAACTTGGGTGTCCGATCAAACGTGCTTTACATTCGATCGAATTACCCGTCATGTTTGCATAGCGGCTGGGGTGTTTGGCTGCTAAGCAGAAGGTCTCCGGATAGAATCCCGGCCATGGCAGCCGCATTTCGATGGCGGCAAACTGCGAAAACACTGGTGTGCTTAGATTTAGGTGCACATTAAAGGGCCCAAGGTTGTCTAAATTTCCGGAGCCTCCCAGAACGGCGTGCCCAATAATGATAAAGTCGTTTTGGCACGTAAAACCCCATAATTTAATGTTTTTTTTGTTCGAAATTCTCAAAAATAATTATGATTTATGGACAGAACCGCAAAGTCCTTATTCACGCACCGTTTTAAGTATTAGTCTAAATTATGGTTCTCTATGATAACGTCGCGCCTGAGAGAGAAATAAACTGAAGAGAAGAAAGTCAGGTGGTACAACGAGACGTGCATCCGATATGTAGCCTGCGCAGCTCGAAAGGTATATAGAAATTAAAATAGAGAGAGAGAATGAATGAATGAATGAATGAATGAATGAATGAATGAATGAATGAATGAATGAATGAATGAATGAATGAATGAATGAATGAATGAATGAAGAGAGAGAGACAGAGAAAGAGAGAGAGGAAAGAAAGCACTAGTTGCACATACGTCGAGAAGTGCACGCACTAGTAGAGCAAAAGGGCATGCCTTGGCTGTTCTGAACTGAGTCATATTTAAGACATACAGAGCATAAACACATTATTTACTTAGAACCCGAAACAGAAATACGTGACGCCGACGCAAGCCATTTAATAAAAACGGTACTGATTTGGAAGTGTCTCCCAATGACATAAAGGGATTTTGCTAATGAACCGAAACTGATTTAGGTTCTCTTTGTAAATAACTGTTTGAGTAACTGACGACTCCTTTCTCCAAAGGAAAAGCAAAAGAGAGAGAGCTCAGAAGGCAAAGACAAAACGGTAAACCATGCCGATCTCAGTTGGCTGCATTCTACTCGTAGAATATTACGTTCCCTAATACAATTGGCTTGCGCCTGCTCTGACAAAGAGCGCTATCAGAAGAAATTGTTTATGAATACGTGTGGGCGCTAGTATTTAGGTAAGTAGTGCAGTCTTCCTAAAATGAAAAGCCGCATTTGTTTTTCCTTCTTACTCATACGACATTAAAGGAGAAGCTTCTGCTCCTCTTCGGCAGCTCCTCTTTGCAGGGCAAGTAAAACTATAAGCGAGAAAAAAACAGATAAGCACTGAAGACAGTTAATTCACACGAACATCTAGAAAGTTTGATGCATGAGTGACGAAGGAACTGAAGAAAACAAAGTGACACCTAAGATTCGCACACAATTTTGTAACAAAATGAAAGTGTATAACACAGTCTGAACACTCCCACCTAAGTTGAGAGCTTTACGAAGGAGATGACTGACGTATCTACACATATCAATATAAGAGAACAAATAACAACGTATAACAAAATCAGAGGTTAATTACATGTACACGATCTGTGGCATTAAAAACGGATTCTATGGCAGGCTAAGTCAGAAATGTTTTTAATATGAGCCTTAGTGCTTTGTATTTTCTCCAAAAGATTTTATTATCTGTCGTATAGTCAGACAAAATAAAGTAACCGACCATGTAAACTCCTAAAATACTTTCTCGGCCTTGTGTTGCTGAAATGAAAATACCTTATTGCTACAATTATATCGAAAAAAAAAAAACATGATGCTCACGTTCCTCTCCATTCTATATAGGCGCGGTTTTCCATCGTCAAAGAATAACGTAATTTTTATGCCGTCTTTTTGCCTAAAACATAATCTCTAGAGATCATCTATGTCTTATGAAACAGAAAATAAAGTCGCCGCTCCCTCTTCGGCCGAATAGCTATATGATCGCATTTTCACATAAACCGCCAGGTTATGTTATAAAGACGTCTACGCTGGCGTCACAAACTTACGTATAATATATATTTATTTTTGCTGGAATCTCATGTCTACTTGTGCAGAATTTCTTGTGACAGAAAATTAAACCATTATAACCACACAAAGTTTCCTTTCAAAAGAAGAACTGAAACTCGAAATTTATCAAGGTTGCTTCCTCCTGGCCCGTCACATTGGTTCTTTGTCTGCAGAGCTTGCAACTGATTACATGGCTCATTAACTTCAAAAGTACTTCCGTGGAGGTTTGCAAAAATATTTCTTTTTAATAATTGCCAACTTCGTGATAATCACAGTAAGGCGTTTCCTAAGGTATGGGCAGGCCATGCTTACTTTTCTGACTAAATGCATCAATGAGTAACGCAAGCCATTCGCTAAATACTCTCAAAGTGGAAGGCTTACTCATCCATATCGAGGCTCGTTAGGAGGTCGTTAATTTTAGGGCCGACATTTTACTGACAGATTTTTAGACCAACCTTCTAACGCTAAAAGAGCAGAATAATAAACCCGCAATTCAGAAGCATCCAACAAAATACCTAAAATTAGTGCATGGCAGCCCACATTCAGAAGTCGCCAGCTTGCATTTCTAAAAGAGCTTGCCGGTAAGTGTACAGACCGCTGAGCGTGAGTAGCTTGAAATTGTGGTTCTTGAAGTTCGCGCTGTGTTAATGTTGCGCGCAACGTTCACACTGCTATTACGAACGATTCCTGTGCCCCGAGAAAGAGCGGAGGAGACAGGCGCCGATAACACTCGGGAACGGTAGAAGTTTGGCGTGTCCCACTAAATCACTGCATTGAGTTGAAACAATATATGCGAGCATTTACCAGACAGGCTGACCGTTCATAAAGGACCCCTTCCCGCCCCTCAAAGTCGGACCAGTTTGGTCGCCTGGTTGGATCGAATCCGCGCAGGTGCTTTCGAGGCATTCACCGGCAAACGATTTCGGATGAGAGGAAATCGATGCTCTGCCCGCGGGGAACAAAGAGGCCTCTAGAGATGGGGCACAGGTGCTCGGTAACCCAGGACTATGCTGAACACCTCACTTTTCGATAGATGCAAATATTTCACATTGGGATTATATGTTCCAGCTGAATTGTTTGGCTGCCGCCTTGGGAGAGCTTAAATGTGCCGGACTTTTCTGTTGTCTTTCTTTAGTCCAGCTGTCCGCCACAGGATTCATTTACAAGTGTAAATGGAAGAAACGTCAGGATTTTCTAACATTGGCATCTTCATCCGAGCACGCCAGGCACGTGACATCTGATGGTATTTGCGTGAAGCCAGTGTACTGACGTGCAAGATCTTATTCAGCTCACTGGGATAGCAAACTTCAAACATTAAAAAAAAATCTTTTGGTATATGCACGGGAGCTAAGAGTGCATAGGAGCTATCGCTATAAAACATGGATGTGAACGTGACATTATCCGGAAACCGCATTCACGCGTCAACTGCAAGCCAACACGGCTGAAGTTCGATGTCTGTACTAGACGACCAGCTTTAATAATAACACGTAAACCTGTCGGCTCCCAAATCCCCTTCTTAACGTGTTAAAATAGAGCTTAAGCTTGGACGCTGCCCTTGCGACGTTTATTGCAGGAGTTTCATTTACAAACCCGAAGCGGTTTAAAACCAAGTATAATACGTAAAATACACTCTGTACGAGCATCCTATCACGTAATGTCAGTATTTGTATACACTCTAAAAACAGTTGCACTCTTTGGGGTGTATATTTGTCCCACAACGATAATCGTCTTCTGCCTTGCTTGCGTTTCCTTTCTTGAAAACTCGGCGCTCGCTACTTTCCTGTCGAGAATGCTGCGTCACACTGATAACGCGCATGCCGTTCGTGACTGGGAAGTACCGGGCTCGCAGCGTTAAAGAAAGGAAACGCGGGCAAGACAGATGACGATTATTGTTGTGGGACAAATATACACCCCAAAGGGTGCAACTGTTTTTAGAGTGTAGAAATAATATTTGTCGAGTAACTAAGTTGTAAGGTCATTCGTTCAAAACATTTCATATTTTTCCTTAGTTACTGTTATTCTTGTCCATTGTTCGATTGTCTGGGACACCAGTTAAAAGATTTGTTTTCAATGTGCCACATATTGTGCACTTGTTACAGCAAATGTATACGTGACGCCGGGGTAGTATTTCCTCACATTTCATTTTTCTTTTCTCGCCCGTCGGCTCAGGCATGACTCGCCCGCCTCCATGCCACCACTGTAGCAGAAGTCTCTCACTCGGCGCCCCCGGTGACAAAAAGCAAGAATAAAAAAAAAGAAATGGAAAATGAGAGGAAACGCTGCAAAGTATTGCCCGATTTATCCAGTTTATGCAGCTTCAATAAGTAATTCCGCAATTTATCGAGAACTGGAGTTGTCATGATTGAGATATATTTTGCTCTAAACATCCTTATTAGTAGCACTCTCTGGCCACGCAAAGCCGTCCACGATATATCAGCGCACTTCTATATTTCTGCATACAAGGCCCTACCTCACGATCACCTGCACATTCTTAGCAGAATGTGCAGGTGATCTTTTCTGCTAAGAGAGAGAGCAAGGACATCAAGGGCAGGGAAGTCAACCAGACGAGCACCAGGTTTGTTACCCTACCTTGGGCGTGGGGGAAAGGGGAGTAGGAAGAGGAAAAGGTGGACAGAGTGTGCACTGAGTGTGTGTGGGACAGACAGACAGACAGAGACACACACGCGCACACAAACGCAGACACACACACACACACACACATACATATATATATACATATATATATACATATATATATATATATATATATATATATATATATATATATATATATATATATATATATATATATATATATAGTCATATAATGAGAAGCCAACAAACACTGACACCAAGTACAACATAGGGGAAATTGCATGTGCTTAATAAATGAAATAAAGTAATGATAAATTATAGGAAATTAAAGTGGATGAAAAAACAACTTGCCGCAGGTGGGAACCGAACCCACAACCTTCGCATGTCGCGTGCGATGCTCTACCAATTGAGCTACCGCGGCAGCGTTTCCACATCCACTTTCTTGGGTATTTATGTGTACTAGTAGAACCCTGGGTGTGTTAGCCAGCGCCCCCACTCACAGACCTTGGCGGCGGACGTGGAACGTCTTTTTTGCCGCAGGCGTCACGAGAACGTGATCTTTTCGGGTGAAGGCAACTGGTCAATAAACCCACATATGCTACCTGAAGGCATCAATGTTGCCGGATTCGAGACCCTCGTTATGTAATAAACGAGAAGAAAGGGGGTTAACCGAGGGACCCGATATTTATTAGTCATATAATGAGAAGCCAACAAACACTGACACCAAGTACAACATAGGGGAAATTGCATGTGCTTAATAAATGAAATAAAGTAATGATAAATTATAGGAAATTAAAGTGGATGAAAAAACAACTTGCCGCAGGTGGGAACCGAACCCACAACCTTCGCATGTCGCGTGCGATGCTCTACCAATTGAGCTACCGCGGCAGCGTTTCCACATCCACTTTCTTGGGTATTTATGTGTACTAGTAGAACCCTGGGTGTGTTAGCCAGCGCCCCCACTCACAGACCTTGGCGGCGGACGTGGAACGTCTTTTTTGCCGCAGGCGTCACGAGAACGTGATCTTTTCGGGTGAAGGCAACTGGTCAATAAACCCACATATGCTACCTGAAGGCATCAATGTTGCCGGATTCGAGACCCTCGTTATGTAATAAACGAGATAAATACCCAAGAAAGTGGATGTGGAAACGCTGCCGCGGTAGCTCAATTGGTAGAGCATCGCACGCGACATGCGAAGGTTGTGGGTTCGGTTCCCACCTGCGGCAAGTTGTTTTTTCATCCACTTTAATTTCCTATAATTTATCATTACTTTATTTCATTTATTAAGCACATGCAATTTCCCCTATGTTGTACTTGGTGTCAGTGTTTGTTGGCTTCTCATTATATGACTAATAAATATCGGGTCCCTCGGTTAACCCCCTTTCTTCTCGTTTATATATATATATATATATATATATATATATATATATATATATATATATATATATATATATATATATATATATAAATATACAACAACACGCACACAACGCACAAACACACAGACAGATAGATAGATAGATAGATAGATAGACAGATAGATAGATAGATAGACAGATAGATAGATAGATAGATAGACGGATAGATAGATAGATAGATGGATAGATAGATAGATAGATAGATAGATAGATAGATAGATAGATAGATAGATAGATTAGTGTACTAGTGCACGAATCACCTTTCGTGCCAGTGACGCGTGTGGCCACGGTAAGAGTATCTTTGACTCAGATAATTGTCTTGAGTCCAATCGGTTTAAAGTTGTCCTCAGAGAGAAGCGTTGTACGTCACAGCGAGTGCAGGTACACAATAGATGCCCTATGGTTTCCTGGCACCTAAGGAGTCTCATATCGGTCTCTCGGCTATTCTGATGCGGTAGGAGTGGGCGTTTGGGAAGGCCACTGCAGCCACAAGCGCCACAGCAAAGTTGTTTCGCCGCTGGAAAGGCCAGATAGCAGTTGTAGCCGTAGCATTTTCCTGAGCAATAAGGCAGCAGGAATAGTTACAGCATTGCGAAAGTTTCATATTGTGCTTGTTGCGAAATTTCTGCGTTTACCAGATGGCAAAGGCGTATCCGCTGCCGCCGCTGTGAGGGCTTCAAAGACTGTTCACCGGGAAACGAGAGCGATACAGTCTATATTGTTTAGCGTGAAACAACTGGCGACTAAGCAGACAACAATGTAACACACACTCCATGAACGTACCGAAAAATGAACACATATACCGAGTGTCCCAGCTAACTTTAGCCAGACTTTAAAAATACGTGAATGCCACGTAGCTGGACAGAACAAAGGTACTGTTGTTTGCCGTCACTTGGAGATGCTTAAATTATTTATTTCATTCCGCCTAATACGTTCATTAGTCTTAGATAACCAACTTCTCAAATATTATTATTAGTTGAGAAGTGTCAATGAGAAAATTGTAGGCGATACCTCACCCCCAGAGCGCTTAGTTGGATAGACCCGAACTTCCCGCAGTCGTGCTCCAAATGCGGTCATGCATGCTGGTCCTTCGACCACATGCTGTGGCATTACCCGTACAACGCGGGCTCGAACCTTCAATACAAGTCCAAGGGGGACGGCTTGCTGACGAGCTCGGATTTCAAGAACCAACTACAGGCCGTCCAGAGGGGCCGCGACGTCGCGGAGAGTCACCACCTTCCCTGTCCCGTCGTGGGCGGAGCCACCAACTTGATTGGGGAGCCTTCGGTTCCCCCCAATCAAGTCCCTCAGGACACTCTAATAAAGTTATTGCCACTGTCACTGTCATATGGAAAACTCCCGATACAGCTTTCTGTTGCTCCATACGTGCTGCATAAAAGTGCTTTTCCGAGCGTGAAAAAACCACGCAAATGCACGCGAAATTGCCGCGCGACTGGCTATACTCGAAGCACTTTGTGTGTGACGTAATAATTATCCGGAAACCCGGATGGTGGAGACTACATTTTTCTTCAACCGCATTTTCGCATTTTTCTTCAACTGAGAAGCTTTTCTTTCGAGGAACCCGTATGGGTTTTCTTTGTAGCACTTAGCTACGTTTGGGTGGATGTCTCATTTTCCCTTTATTAAGCACTTTGTGTGCATTCGCGGCCGTCTTTCACGCTCGGAAAAACACTTTTATGTAGTACGTATCGAGCAACAGAACGCTGTATCGGGAGTTTTTCATGTCGCTCTACAATTTTCTCATTGACACTTTTCATCTAATTATAATATTTGAGAACTTGATTAAATCCTTAGAACTAATGATCTAATTATAGGCTTAATGAAAAAGGTAGTTTGAGTACTTCCAAGCGATGGGCAAACAATATTATCTTTGTTTTGTCCAACTACGTGGCATTTGTACATTTTAAACTTTGGATAAAATGAGCTGGGATACCCTCTATATAGAATACCATGTGTTACACTGTAGAGCTACTAAAAGGCGGTAGTGTCTTTCTACGCGTATCAGCCGTCGGTAGTTGGGCTTACCATTCAGCCAACCTAAACGTTCATGTGGGCTCTTTGTATTTGTACAGGCTTTGTCACTTCTGTAGATTAAGAGTATCAAGCAGCACAAGGTGATCAAGTAATTTAGCTGACCTGAAAAAATAAATTTACTCGTCTATTCAACACTTGACCCTAAAGCCTTGAATATCAACAGATGCCGCACTATCGTACACAAATGCTAAAAACGAAACTGCCAAAAGTATTAAATTCAAATAAACAAACCAGCTACCAATATATTCAGTCAAATAACCTCAATAACTTGCGTCCTTATTTCGGTCCATAGAGCAAATGAGTTTTTGTTACTCACAACAATCACCCTCCTTCCTAATCAGCTCAACTACTAATTTTGCGTACATCTTTTATGTGCTCTATCTACAGATATTTCTTTGTAATGAGTTGTTTTAAATTACCGATATTTTATTGTTTAACAATATTGCCAATTGTTTTGTTCGATATGAGGTAGCACGTTTGTTTTATATATCTAAATATGTATGCCTATATATTTGCAGCGTACGCAGTCTTTGTTACTTGTCGCCAGTGCTTGCACTGTAGATAACTAGGGACCTTCAAGCCCCTCAGCTTTCTTCCTGGTTTCCTTGAACAGTTTACATGCGCTATAGCGAAATAAAGTATTGTACTCTCGCCATTTGCGGTTTTTCAGGCGTGGCCGAATTCGACGACGTAAGAATAACCATCGTAGTTTCTACCTCGTCCACTTTGACGACGCTGTACGGATAGATGTTGTGTAATGCTTAGTATCCGCTGTTAGAGACGCCATCCGTCTGTAAAGAGTTTGCAGTCGCTGCCAGTGGCATCGAACACGTAATTGAATTCTGGCTCCATTGAAAACAGCGGACGTCAAACCATGCGCGAGGATTTCTTTCGTCGGTATAATGTGGCGGTGGGCAGTCGAGAAGAATAATGCGTGGGGGAAAAAAGAGAAGAAGAAAGCCCGGCGCCGGAAAACGATCAATGTTATACAGATAGGTTTTATGGCGATCTGTCAAATCTCCTCGAAAATCCCTCTGTTGACGTCTGAGTGAATTAAGATAAATGCCAGTGCCTTGCTAAGGATATTCAAGATACTGTTTCTATAACAGTTGTTCCGTTCAGTCATAGTTGATTTCTTTTTTTGGTCTCTTTTAAGTTGTTAATTTCATCGTGCAAAGGATCTACTAAACGTTCTTTAACATGTAATAATATAGAAACCTCCTCGTTTGCACCAGTTGCGGCTCAGGTGAACACGACACGTAGCTACTCTATGCATCACGCATAGTTGCTGTGCCTAGGAATGGAAAGAGAGAAAAGTGTTAATGCAAAGGCAAGGAGGTTAACCAAGAAGAACCGTAAAACACACACACACGCACATACACACATACACACACACACATACACACACACACACACACACACACACACACACACACACACACACACACACACACACACACACACACACACACACACACACACACACACACACAAAAGAATCAAATTTAAAAAAAGGATGTTCGAGCGCGATGTTGTATATCTATGCATTTTCCGACGTTAATACCTTTTCGCCTTTCTCGCGCTTCGGCAGTCATCAGAGCAACGCTCCATCCGCGATATCAACCGGATCAGCCAGCCGCAAGCAGTGAATGACAAGAATGACATAAAATAAAGCGTAAGACATGGTCACAAAATAGCGGCCTTGTGAATTTTTCGCCTATAATGCTGACCCCCCCCCTCCCCCCGCTTTAACTGGTGCCTCTTGTTGTCTTTGTTATTTCCTCTTGTTGTCACTATTACATGCACGTGCATTGAATTTAATTCTGGGGTTTTACATGGCTAAACCACGATCTGATTATGAGGCACGCCATAGAGGAGGACTCCTGGTCATTTCTGACCACCCAGTGTTGTCTAACGAGCCACGCACATGCAGTAACACAAGGGTAAGAAATGTGTTAAAGTACAGGTGGCTGACGGAGAGAGAAAAAAACAGTGGGAAAGAAAATATTGTAGTTGATCCCTGTTTCGCAGGAATCAGTAGAGCACAAAAGGGAAACGTGCCTTCACAGAAACTGTTCCATATTTGCTTCGTGAACTCACGGGCCGCTGCAGCGAAAGGCGCATGATTTGCGGGCGGCTACCGTGTCGCAGCTTTGCTTGGCGTGCGACGTCCTGTTGGCGAGCCGTGCCCTACTGCCGGGTCACTTCAGCGAAGGTACGAGCATTTTAGTCCAGCTTTAGAGTGTCTCAGTAGAGAAAAAAAAAAATCTATGGTGTCTCGGGAAGCCATTTGAATTGCGACGCGCCCAGCTTCAGGAATGTGAGTGGCAGAGTTCGCAGCGTGTGCCTTAAACGCGCGACGGCGTTCTGCTTCACGTAGGCGTGTCTCTCGCCGGACCAAAGCGAGATTCGCCCGTCGGACTCGTTGCCCTTCTGCGCCGGTTAGTGCAGCAGCTTGCTTGGTGCGATCGCAGTCGAAGCGGTAGGCGGCGCATAAGCACTGCTGATTCATGTTAAATCTGCACTCCGTAGGGGGACGAAGCGTAACAGGTTATTGGCATATGAGAGGAGAACCATGTGTAGAAACTGTGTCGTCGCCTCAGTCTCAGCAGAAGGCTTACAAACGCTTACACCAGGCTGTACCGCATTGGAGAATCCGCTGCGCTGAGACTACTCAATGGCTCACACATACTCATTGTCGGCGTTCGTTAGTGGGATGATGCAGCGCTTCGCTGCACCGCTCCTAGATGGCAGTGCCATCCTTGTCAAGATAACATATTTTACGCATTCGCGCCGACGTCACATGCGTTACAGGAAGTTGATGGTGAACCCCGGCATAAAACATTTTCGTGTTAAAAGCAAGGAGATTAACCATGCGGCGTCTGGTTGACTGCTCTGCACTGGGAAAAGGAGGAAAGGGAGTCATAGATGAGAAAGGAGGAGAGGCCAAAAAATCACAATAAGCATGCATACACATGGACAAGCTTTCATCGTTGTGTCTGTCACAGGCGGGCAGAGAGGCCGAAATCGTAGCAGCGCTTTTGAGGTTCCGCGCCTCGCAAATGCACAGCACCAGAGAGAGATAGAAACAACTTTATTTACGGCATAATGAGGTCGTTAAATTAGCTTGCCGGTGGTCCGAAGGGTGTTGGCCAATTGCTTGCCACGACCGTTTCGGCCCAGTTGGTTACTTCTGCCTGAATATAGTAGTCAATCGTCGACGGGAGTGACTGCCATGTCTCGTGGGAAGGCGTTGGCATTATTTACTGTAGAGGAGGGTTCCCTCGCATTCCCAATGTATGTTATTTTGGGCAGCCTTAATGCAGTTACAGTGTTGGCAGGTTGATTGGATTTCATCTGGGTAGATTCTGGATAGCCGATGGCAGCTTGGGATAGAATCGGTTCGGAGTTGTCCCCAGATCGTAGCCTGTTCCCTTCGTATATTTATATTCGGGTTCAGGTATGTTTTGCGATTGGCTTAATAATAAGCGATACTTTCCTTATATGTGGTAATCCCAACCTGCGGGAAGTCCAGGGTTGAGGGGTCCACCTTCTGGTTGATTAAACCTCGGGCTGCCAGGCGGGCTGCCTCATTCCCCGGATTCCCCGCGTGAGCGGGTACCCATAGAAGCTGTATCCTATAGTTATACTTACAAACTTTTAGGGTGTTGGCCACGGTCGGCCCAGTACAGCCCATCATGAAGTTCGTAGGTGCCGTTTTAGGGTCGCTCAATATGTAATTAGTTGCCTATAGGCTGAGATGGCCAGCGCGCTGGCGGCTTTTTCTGCCTCTAAGGCAGAGATTGTTTTTACTCGCGCTGCGGTAATCAGCGCACCATGGCTGGTCCCCGCAGATGTGGTTTAACAGTCTCTCGTCTGTCTAGCAGCTTCAACATACACTAAGTTTGGGCGATCCTTAGATATTTGTGCAAGTTTTTCTGCCCTGGCCTTTCATCTTTCCTCGTGTAACCCCTGCCAGAATATTTTTGGCAGGGGTTTAATCGTGAGGTGTGCACGAGTTGCTGCTGGTGACTGAACCCTGTTATTGAGTGTGGAACTGTCGCGTCGGCCGAGGTGGCTGAACATCTGCAAGCCTGCCTTACTGCATGAACGCCTTTCCTCTTGGGCCGTAAGGCGTCCTCGATAAATTCCTCCACTGCGTTCTGCATTCCAAAACGCAGCAGTTTTTCCGTGCTTGCGTACTTGGGGAGCCCCAGAGCACGTTTGTGCGTTTTTCTAATGAGGAAGTTTAGTTTTTCCACATCCGGCTTTCTTAAGTAGTGGTAGGGGAATGAGTAGACGACTCGACTGGTTACGAAGGTCTGGATTATTCTACATAAGTCTGGTTCCTTCATGGCTTTGTATTTAGTTGCCACTGTCCAGTGAAGTCTTCGTTGTTGTACGGTTGATTGTAGTTTGTTTAAAGCTTCTGTGTTGTGGGTGTTATGCTAGATGAGCTTTGCTAAAACCCTTATTGTGTGAACACTAGGGACGACGTTTCCGTCTACTGTGATTTTTATTGTGGAGTGCATTTCCTTGTACGAGTATTCCTCCTTCTTTATCTTGTTTCTGACTACTAGCAGCTCGTATTTTTTACGCGAACAACTAAGGCTCAATATGTGTACGTATTCCTGTTGAATGTGAGCTGCCGTTTGCAATGCGTCACATATTTGCCCACATGAGCTTGTCTAGGTCCATATGTTAATATCATCTGAGTATAGTGAGTGCCTGATGTGTGAGATGTGGTCCGATAGCACGGGTAGGGCACCCATGGTGATGTTAAAGAGGATTGGGGATGATAGGGCTCCTGTGGCGTGTCCCGTGTCCGTAGGGTGATTTTTCGCTTTTGACGTCACCGAGGTTAAGCTCGGCTGTGCGTTCATGCAGAAAAGTTAGGATATATTTGTATGTGCGACTCGCCAAAGCACTGGAATCTTCTCTTCTGTGCAAAGACCGTCGTCTAATTGACTTTATATTTCCCGTAGTTATGCAAGTCACTCTATTACTATTTAGCAGCAACGTGCGTTACCAGGTAATAATGGAGTCGAGGGTTGCCCTAAGTCTATTCATACTTTCCTTAAGTTGAGAGTTGATCGATGAGGAAAAGGTTATGCGATATTTAATATTGTCTCAGTAATTCACTTGCAAAAATCATTAGTTGGGTGATTATAAAGGAACACGAAAAATTTGATGAATAGTTTTATTACACGAAGAGGCAATAATGTGAAATTGAGATTATACACTAACGGCCTAAACCTTTTTTTCATTCATGCGAAAACCCGAGTCTATGGCAGTAGGCACTATCTTTATATGAGTCAGAACTTACAGGCACAGCATTGTTGGTTGTATTTGTACTGTTTGAACCCGCACCGATGGCACCGGCTGTTTGAATCTCAGCGCTACCACCAGCTGTTGGAACCTCAGTGCTGACACCCGTTGTTGCAACCGGACCGTTGGCGCCCGTTGTTGCAAATGGGTCGCAAGCCCCAAGGGTAGCGTTGGCCTGGCGGCCTGGGGCACACTGGAAGCATCCGAAGGTCCCAGCAAAACATGAGACGACTGCTAACAGAACAACTTGTTTATTCTAGCATCGCAAAGAGCGGGCGGTCAGGTCGACCGAAGTAGAGAGACGGGAGAGCACGTTACTCAACAGAAGAAATCGGAGCCTCTCTCCTGGCGTCCGGGGGCAGCTGCTTTTATACTCTTGGCGTCGCGGGCAAGAAGGAAGGTCACGGGACGACACCACGTGACAGCGGCGACGGACGGACTGAGAGACACGTTGGGACAAGGAGGTGACGCATCAGCCGGGCCGGCGCCGGTCAGACCTCCTCGCTTCAAACTGGGGGAGCTCCTCTCCCCGGCTGCCGCGCTTTGACAAGCGTGGGCACACACACACACACGCACACACAAAGACACGTGGCACTGAACATGCCGGGACGCGCTCGGCGGGGATGCGTCGCGGCCGCTCCGAACGGGCCAAAATGTCCGCCGCTTTGAACGAAGCCCCGACGTCCGTTGCATCCGCGCCGGCCATATCGCGCGTCGTAGGCGAAACGTAACAGACCGCCCCGCCGGGGGAGGGAGATCCCGATGGTCAGGGGACTGCATCCGCTGTCCGGAGGGATGTCGCTCGATGTTGCTCATAACCGAAGTCGGTCGTCCCTCGGCGTTTCTTGAGCGCAGCGCACCGAGAAGGCCTCGTTCTCACGTTCAGGTTCACACAGGACACTGCAAAGTGACTTTAGGAGAGTTGCCATTTTTGTTCCCTTTCCCAGCAAGCGTTAGAACTGCGCCGAAACTCAGCCGCTCAGTCAGCAAGCACGGCACAACCCTCACTAAGCCATGCCAGGCTCTTTCCCCTTTTATACTACTGCCTAGTTCCTTACAGTAGTCTATAACAGCACTCAGAACGCGTCCACAAATCGGAAAATTGCACTAGAAAGCACATCATCACTTTGAAACACTACACAAAAGCAATATGTTAAAAATCCTACCTCAGGAAGAAAAACATCAATAACAAACAATTTTGAGGCTGATTCCCACGTTAGGGGCTTCGACTTAAGCCATCGGCGTTACCGTTGAGACTCCCCTTTTTGTAACGCACCTCAAAGGAATACTGTTGCATAGCGAGGCTCCAGCGCAGGAGGCGGCCATTTGTGGAAGAGATAGTCTGCAGCCATTGGAGAGGGCAGTGATCCGTTTCGAAGCATGCGAAGCGGAGATCGCAGCGAGCGACCGTACACGAGCTCAGCTGGCGAACACCCCGTAGCGGCATGCGGCGCGGTCCTTAATGCAAATATCACCCCAGGCAGAAACAGCTCCCAGTCAGTTTGTTGTACAAACCACAATGCTCTCCACACGCGCTTCATGACGGAGTGGAGCTTCTCAACGGAATTCGACTGGGGGTGGTGCACTGAGCTGTGTAACAGCTTTACCCCGCACCTTTCGAGAAAGGCTGTCGTCAAAGCGCTAGTAAACACTGTGCCCTGATCTGATTGGATTTCCGCAGGAAAACCAACTCGCGCAAATATGGACAGTAGCGCATTGACTATCTCAACTAAGCTGAGTTCTTTAAGCGGCACTGCTTCAGGGAACTTTGTCGCTGGGCAGATCACAGTCAAAATGTGTCTGCACCCCGTGGCTGTTACCGGCAGAGGTCCCACTGTATCAATAACGAGCCGTCTAAAAGGCTCCGTAATGATAGGTACCAACTTCAACGGCGCCCTCGATTTGTCCCCTGGTTTGCCCACACGCTGACAGGTGTCGCATGTCTTCACAAAGTGGTCTGCGTCCCGAAAACACCCTGGCCAATAGTACTCTTGCAAGAGACGGTCCTTAGTTTTCTTAACTCCTAGGTGTCCGGACCACGAACCCCCATGCGACAAGCGCAACAGATCCTGACGATAGCACTGAGGCACGATCAGCTGATCGAACTCCACTCCCCTGCGGTCTACATACTTCCGGTACAGGACCCCACCTCTTTCCACAAAGCGAGCATTTTTCTTGGCGATACCTTCCTTGACAATGCAGCGCATGTTTTCTAGGCTGCCATCCTTCTTTTGCTCGGCTATCAAAGCCGACCGGCTGACTTTTAGCAACCTATTAAGTCCGTCTGACGTAGGCGCGATGAGCAAATCTTCAGATAGCTCTTCTAACTTTCCCGCATCGGGAATTTCCTCTCCAGTATCTGGTGCCTTTAACGCTACAGGCTCAATTTTATTCAGTTCAGGCGTGCTCTGAATATCAGCTTGCTGCGCCTCTGACCCTTTCTCATCGTTCGACAACGTCGGCCCCGCAACTACCACCTTTGCAGCGAGCTCCCGAACCTTCGATCTGGTTAAGGCCTGAACGCTAGCCTCACCAAACAAAAGCCCCTTCTCGCGTAGGAGGTGATCGGACCTGTTCGAAAATAGGTAAGGGTACTGGGCGGGCAGCATAGATGACACTGCCGCCTCCGTCTCAAGTGCTCCGAAAGGACCTTCAATAAGCACTTTTGCTACGGGCAGACACACGCTATGAGCTTCCACGGCTTGCTTAATCCATGCGCACTCGCCCGTGAACATATCGGGTTCTACGTAAGAGGGGTGAACTACATCCATTGTAGCTGCGGAATCGCGAAGCACTCGGCACTCTTTCCCGTTCACGAGGAGGTCGCGCATGTAAGGCTCGAGAAGCTTCATGTTCTCGTCAGTGCTGCATAATGACAAAAACACGACTTTTGTTTTTGTTTCTGGACACTGCGCCGAAAAGTGACCCGGCTTTTGACACGTATAACAAACGCGCGCTTGCCTCGCCTCGAACTGCTTTCTGCGTTCGGCTTCGGTTGCCGCCGTCTCCTTACGTTCGGTCGGACTGCCTTCACTCGCATCCGCACTACGTGTGTCCCCCTTTGCTCTCATGGCCGTGAACTTCGGCCTCTCAAACTTGGAGCCAAATTCACCCTTTTGACCGTCCTTAGCTCCGCGAGCCCGACGCGTCACAAACTCTTCGGCTAGCTCAGCGGCTCTAGCCACCGTACTAACATCTGGCCTATCCAAGACCCAGTACCGCACGTTCTCAGGTAACCGACTATAAAACTGTTCTAGCCCGAAACACTGCAGAACTTTCTCGTGGTCACCAAACGCTTTCTCTTCTTTGAGCCACTCCTGCATGTTTGACATTAGCCTGTAGGCAAACTCTGTATATGACTCACTTTTGCCTTTCTCATTTTCTCGAAACTTCCGACGGAACGCCTCCGCGGACAGCCTGTACTTTTTTAGCAGACTAGATTTCACTTTGTCGAAATCCTCTGCCTCCTCTCTATCCAAGCGAGCGACTACGTCGGCCGCCTCGCCGGGTAACAAAGTGAGCAAGCGCTGTGGCCACGTTTCCCGAGAGAACCCCCGCTTCTCGCACGTTCGCTCAAAGTTAACCAAAAACAAACCAATGTCCTCTCCAAGCTTAAACGGCCGCATCAGGTCAGTCATTTTAAACAATACTCGTTCTCCTGCACCGTGTGCCTGACTTCCATTACGAGCGCGTTCCATCTCTATCTCGAGACGCTTCATTTCCAAAGCGTGTTGACGGTCGCGCTGTTCTTTTTCTTTCTGCTCTTTTCGTTCAAGCTCATCTTTCTCTTTTCGTTCTCTAAGTTCGCGCTCCTGTCTTTTTGCCGTCTCCCTCTCCTCAATGGTCTCAAGGCATTCCGACAGCTCGTCATCCTCAGCTCCTAACTCAAGAATAGCCCTTAGCAGTTCTGGTTTTCTGAGTTTGTCTGAGACATCCAGACCCAACTCTCTTGCAAGCTCCAACAATTTCGGTTTGCGCAACGACTTCAAATCCATGGCTGCTCTGAATGCTGCTTTCTCTACTGCCTACTATTGTCTTGCCGCAAACTAACCCGGCAGCAACGACAACCACAATTACCAGCTCTGTTTCTGACACTAACAAAAGCCTGGCAAAACTCAGAAGAAGAAAGTCCCGCACTCACCAAACCTCGCAGCCAAGAATTCAGCGCAGTCGTTCCGCTGCAGGCAACCAGTCATCACACAGGGCTCGTTGCACTGCTCCCGGATGGTCGTTGTGCTGCTCAGCATACAGTCAACCGCATATCTTCGCTGCTGGCCTCCGTTGTCGCGATCCCACCGCTGCCACCAGCTGTTTGAACCCGCACCGATGGCACCGGCTGTTTGAATCTCAGCGCTACCACCAGCTGTTGGAACCTCAGTGCTGACACCCGTTGTTGCAACCGGACCGTTGGCGCCCGTTGTTGCAAATGGGTCGCAAGCCCCAAGGGTAGCGTTGGCCTGGCGGCCTGGGGCACACTGGAAGCATCCGAAGGTCCCAGCAAAACATGAGACGACTGCTAACAGAACAACTTGTTTATTCTAGCATCGCAAAGAGCGGGCGGTCAGGTCGACCGAAGTAGAGAGACGGGAGAGCACGTTACTCAACAGAAGAAATCGGAGCCTCTCTCCTGGCGTCCGGGGGCAGCTGCTTTTATACTCTTGGCGTCGCGGGCAAGAAGGAAGGTCACGGGACGACACCACGTGACAGCGGCGACGGACGGACTGAGAGACACGTTGGGACAAGGAGGTGACGCATCAGCCGGGCCGGCGCCGGTCAGACCTCCTCGCTTCACACTGGGGGAGCTCCTCTCCCCGGCTGCCGCGCTTTGACAAGCGTGGGCACACACACACACACGCACACACAAAGACACGTGGCACTGAACATGCCGGGACGCGCTCGGCGGGGATGCGTCGCGGCCGCTCCGAACGGGCCAAAATGTCCGCCGCTTTGAACGAAGCCCCGACGTCCGTTGCATCCGCGCCGGCCATATCGCGCGTCGTAGGCGAAACGTAACAGTACATTAGGAATCATGTATTGCAAATAACAATATTATTGTGTCGGGTCAATGAGGCACAAACAAACAATTTCGCACCGATATGCGTTTTCAGCTTTGAAAGTATCACTGCCTACGAAAATAACTTGCAGCTGTTGTCCTTTTTTGTGCTCGTACAAAAAATTACGACTGAATTCTTGGTAGAGCGCTCCACTATAACAGAATATTGCGCTTATATATGCTCAGCGTCGTTATAATATACAGGAGGGCTTTCACACTGCTTTAGCTTTCTCAGCACTGGAGGCATCGCACGCGAACCTATAGCGGAAGCATGACGCAAGGACCATCGCAAATATAACTTCACCTGTTTCCGTAGTCTCTCTAGGTGCTATAAATGTTCAGCCACGAATATATCCCTGCTGACGCTAATCTTTCTCACTACGTCGTCATGGCTATACAGTGACCGGTTACTGTAAAACCTGTTACTGTAAAATATTAAAATTAGTGCGTGTTCACTTCGTCCCCTGGCGGGCACACTTTGTTTCCTCACAAGTGAAATAAAAAATTATGTCCCAGTTTCGCACGAAAGCCTAGGCATCGGTTGCGATAGCAAATTAGTAGACAGCTATGCGAAGTAAGGATAGTAGTTTTATTGGCCGCGTAAAAATGGGAACATTCGCTTGCTAACTGAAACAACAAGCATGGTGTCAGCACGCACAAGCAAACATGAACACACCACACTCGATGAGCCCGAACACTCGCTGTAAAAACACTGGTGTGAGCAAGCACGACAGCAGCAGCGAGCGAAGTAATGTTCGTGCGGCGTATCGCTTCAACGCAAGAGCGGCTAGAACACAGCCCGCACAAAGGTACGAGCCGTCTGCAGATCCCTTTCAAGATGAGGCGCATGCGACCGTGCGATGCCGTGCAAAGTACGTACTTGTTGGCGGAGTCTAGCAGCGCCGGCTCTCCCCTCCCTCAGATCCCTTTCAAGATGAGGCGCATGCGACCGTGCGATGCCGTGCAAAGTACGTACTTGTTGGCGGAGTCTAGCAGCGCCGGCTCTCCCCTCCCTCAGATCCCTTTCAAGATGAGGCGCATGCGACCGTGCGATGCCGTGCAAAGTACGTACTTGTTGGCGGAGTCTAGCAGCGCCGGCTCTCCCCTCCCTCACTGCCTACCCGCTTTCTTCCATACGTGGCGCGCGAGATTGAGCCGCGATGAAATGGGGATAACCCGGTTGATCCCCTTGCCAGATCCCCTTGCATCCGGTATAGAAATGCGCAGTTGCTGCCGGAGCACCGCGCCGCCGCCCTCCCTCTCTCTCTCCCTCCCTCCCCCCAACCTCCCAACGGCCTTTCGCGCGATGCAACACGGCGCGTTTGCTCTGCGCTTTCTTCGTTCGCGCACGCCAGATGAGCCACGACCGTCGGCATCCCTCGCGTGCGTGCACTCTCACATACGACATACGACGCGTGACGACGGTGTTATCACCATTGGACTTTATATACCAACTATCATAAAAAATTCTAACTAACTATCAGCAAAAATGCGCTTGGAGTGTCCATATAATTCATAGCGCAATAAAAAGAAACAATGTCATGTTACACTACGGAGAACATAATTGAATGAAAGGAACTACTTTTGGTGTGAGCTATTCGAACAGACATGCCCACTGTAACAGTCATTCCTGGGACAAACGGCGGCCAAGAGGTGTGCCGAGTCATGTTTTGTGGTCCACAGGTAAAACTACAGGTTGAGTCGCCATTGTGCGGGCCATACGGTGTATGACAATAAGTAATGCTGCTCAGCGATTCCATCCGACTTCCTCACATAGTAATTTTTTTTAATGAAATGTGTGCTCACGTAATAGACCGAAGTTCTACAATTGATGTGCGCGAAAGAAAAGTAGCTTCGCGACGCCGCCTGCACGTGGCGAACCGACTGGCGTGGTGCGCTTGTCTGCCCTTAAGACAAATTTTTCCTTTCAGGATATTCCCAGACGTAAGTCCACGTGTACCTTAAAAGATCTGATTACCATCTCCGCAATATACATGATTTCACGCCCTACACTCTTCCACATCTCGTGGGGGTGCGGGGCCAAACGTCAACACTTAAAGACGCCTAGCACGTCATTTGAGCGGTGGGAGGTACAGCTGACCGGCGATACCCTGGCGGCACAAGAAGCTCTCGTCTAGCAAGTACGTCGAGCAGCCATGGCCAGTGGAGTCCTGGAATGAGGACACCACCCACTCGACCTCAAGAGCAACCGCCTCGATGGTTCAAATAAATGTTTTTTTCTTTCTCTCTCTCTTGCTTTTATGACCAAATATGCGAAGTTTCCAGGTGTTTGCTTCCTTGTTTTTCGACGTACGCGATCTCAGCCTTATTGTTTCCCAGGAACTCCGTGTTACGCGTAACAAATGTTGCGCACCAAAATACGTCGCACGGCCTCCACACTACGCTGTCTGACGCCTAAAACTGCGTAGAAACAGTTTAGGAAGCCTTAGGGCGCAATTCGACGACGTTTTCCCTTCCTTCTTTTTTTTCTTTTTACGACGGTTTAAAATTTAGATGCCGCAGAAGGCCCCTGTACAGACATTTGGAGAATGTACAAAAATAAATCTCCCATTATGCGGTATGTTGTCCTTTTCATAACAACGTTCTACCAGCAATAAGCAGAATTACAAAGTTTTGTATGAATGAAAGTTGTTTACAATGTTTTTACAAAGTCTGAGGCAGACACGTAATATCCATTACTTTTATATCTTGGCGGAAAGTTTCTCCGCGGTACGAAGAAATTGCGACACTGCTCCTGTGTTGCAAAGTGCTACGTTGTAAACGGAGCGATTACACAAAGTGTAACTCAGACGTGCCGCTCTGTGACTTGTGGTACCTTTATCAAAAGGAACAAAACGCCAACGGTGCATGCCTTCTATCGCGGCAAAGGGATAAGACGCGTTTAAATTTGGAACACCCGTGTATGAGAAAAACACGTGTCTTGTTACTACGCAACGCAAGGGTGTTGAACAACAATAGAAACTAACAAATATAAATGATAATAACTTGCGTACCTTTTTTCATGCCACAAAGTATGTCTTTTGCCGTCAACGTATAGTATATCATCTTTCGAGGACATTTTCTCTTGCCAGCTTATCAGGTGTGTTTGAAGGTATGCGTAGACGGCGGACGCCACTCGACCTTTAATCGAGCCATGAAAAGTGTGCAAGCAAGTTGTACAGATACTGCAAGCATGAAGGATGAAAATACAACAAAATTTGTCGCCAAGCTCCACAAAATACAAATGCCCCTAAGCAGATGCAAACTGTCTATGAGTGCCACATGCATCAGAAACACAACACAACCGTTGTGCTGACGTAATGGCTACGTCATTGCGTTGCTAAGCCCGAGGGCGCGGGATAAAATCCCGGACGCGGGGACCAAAAGTGTAATAGGGGTGAAATGCAAAACACCCATGTATCATGCAATGGGTTCACGTTAAAGGAAATCCAGGTGGTTAAATTTAAGCCGGAGTCCCCCACTACGGCGTTCCTCTTATTGATGCTGCTGTTTCGCAATGTAAAACCCACGAACCCACACCCTTTGGAGTGTGTATTTGACACACAACAATTATGGCCATCTGTGTTGCCTGCGTTTCCTTTCTTGAAAGCGCTGCATTTGATACTTTCCTATCGAGAATGCTCAGTCATGATGATAAAGCACATGCAGTTCGTGACTTGGAAGTACCAGGCTCGCAGCGTTAAAGGAAGGAAATGCGGGCAAAACAGATGACGATTATTGTTGCGTGGCAAATATACACCTCAAAGGGTGCAACTGTTTTCAGAGTTTACGCACACTGCAATGAGACCCGAAGTTTAAAACTGGGAAGTTGTCTCTGGGATCAGAACACTCCAAAATATAGTCGCTGCAGTGGAAAATATGTGAAAACATGTAAGGAAACGACAGGATGGGAAGCAATATATATGATCGTTGTAGCCCAGCAGCAAGTAGTTATGCCTTGTCGTTTTTTCAGTACCGCGTAATGCTGGGTCTTTTAGATTGGAGCGTAAGAAAATAGCTATATGTGAAGCCAGCTCAACAACGACTACAGGGACGCAGCAGGGGACAGAAAAAACACTTAACTTACAACTACTAGTTCACTCGAAAGAAATTCGCAAGCTGGCAATGTCATACAACGGCGAGACGACTAGAAACGCATTTACTTAAATAAAACATTGTACAGAAGTTCCAGCAACTTGTGTAGTCTTTAATAGTCTACATAACAGACGGCCCTTAGTAATTTCGTTCTGAGCCATGATCAACGATTTGCAGGTTTCCAAATTTCATCTGTAAATGCCGTCCTTACCGCTACAAACACAAGCAGAAAAAGAAATTCTGCGGTTTCACGTGCCAAGAACGCGATATGTATGAAAGACCCACTAGCAGGATGCTCCGAATTCATTTTCGCAACAATGGGTCTCTAACGTGTGCCTGTCCGCGGTACACAAGTGCTTTTGCATTACAAACCCCCCACCCCTCACACACGCTTCCTCCCCTTAAAGGACATGCTTAATTGGGCATGTGTGATATCTTATACTTACTTCAACTCAATATTCGTTATAGTTCTATGACGTGATTGTTTAGTGTATCAGGTATCTGAAGGCAAAATGTCACAAAGTAGCAGATTTGAGAGAGTGCGGAAGTTCACGGAGCGTCATATACTGTATTCAAACTTTATAAAATATGTTTCATAGGTACAAATTGTTTCCGCGTTATCTTTAAGCATGAAATGTCTTTAGCTCGCGTTGTCGGCGACCTTAAAGTTAGCTTGAGCCAAAAGCCACGGCCGTTATCCTGGTACTCAAACAAGAACATCCGGGCAAGTTGGGAGAACAAAATGAGATCATCCGGGCAACAGTCAAGACCGCATTACGTACGCAAGTTACGAAAAATATTGCTTCTGAGTTCTCCCAATGTTTGTTCACAAAATCATTCAAGCTGTAACTTCTAGTACGCTGGAGTTTATATCTCGTTTCCAATAGCGATGTTCACAAGACAGATACAGGGCACTATTCACTTGATTGTCATCTTTTTTACGTGGGGACAGAGTTGCCTATGCTCTTTTCAACGCCAGTGCGTGAGGTCCACGACGTGAGGTCCACGACGCGTCTGGCACGCCGGTAGCGTCTGGCATACCATGGATGGCTGTTTGACCGAGCGATGACTTGAAATGAGGTTTTGTCTGGGACAGGAAACAACTGCGTCCATGTGGACCACTGCACAGTATGGCGTAGTATGGTGTGGTGTGGTGGGGTGGGCCGTTGCGAACATGCACTACACCCATTTTGAGATTGTGGCTAGTGTAATTTCCAACCGGTTTACTTTGCCGGTAGCCATTTCGTGTTTTCATTTACTCTCAATAACGGTAGATCCAGCATTCTTTTACTTAGTCAGAACTCTGTTTTGTGAAACACCTTCAAAGGAGAATAACTTACTTTCGTTTTGCTTTTAAGTTAATGCATTCAAAACAATTGAACGACAGCTCACATCAGCCGATAAACATTACGGTAAATGTAGTTTGCGCACATGATAGTCCATTCGTTCGCAAATAATTACGTGCTGTAGTTCTTGGCATAAAAATTTGCGGCGATGAAAAATATATACTGGAATCAGTTGAAGTTCTAAATTGTTACCATGCGGGTAATTTTGCTGCCGAGAGCGTCCGCTCTGACGGACAAGATGCATGTAAGAAAATTCAGCTTCAGAAAATTCGCAGTTCTACCCGTGAGGCGCAGCACCAATTGCGATAGCAAATAAGTCGATAGCTGTACGAAGTAAGGATATTAGTTTTATCCGCATTCGCTTACTAATTAAATTAACAATGATAGAATGTGTAAGCGTGACTAAACGAGAACGTAGTAAGAAACAGACACACGGAGACAGCGCTGTCTTTGTGTGTCTACTTCATTCTACGCGCTTGTTCAGTCGCGTTTACAAACTCTATCATGGATTCTAACCAACTAACCTGTCCACGTGTTTTAACTAAATTAACCGGCATGGTGTTACGCGCGCACAGGTAAACATGAACATACATCGCTTGATGACCACGGAAAGTGTCTATTAAAACGATGGAGTTAGGAATCGTGGCAGCAGCCGTAAGCCCATTGACCTCCGTGCACCTGTCGCTTGAACGCGTACGAAACGTCGAAAGTACAGCGCATACGAAGCTATCGGCACTAGGCGCACTCTACAAACATCACAGATCGCTTTGACGATGACGCCCGCACGTGCGCGCACTTAGCCCATGTCTCAGATTGCTTTCAAGTCAAACGAGGGCCGGCGACGCGTCCCTACGGCGTCCACCAAAGGCGTCTACTACGGCGTCCGCGATTCGTGGAGCCAACGCCATAGTAGACGCCGCGGTTGTGCCCACTCTCTACAGAGGAGCGGGCGAGGAGGACATCGAGGCACCGTAGCAGCTGCCGGAGAAGAACGCCCTTCCCCCTCACCTCACCTCCCTGCCTCACGCGCCATAAGAGAGGGCACGCACCCGCGCCACGTTCCTGGCCAATTGTCCTGGCTCGCGTACGCGAGATTGAACTCAGTTCGCCGCCTCATTCTTACCCGCTTACACTCATGCGCAACCTCACACGATGGTGACGGTAGAAATGGGCCTGGAGAGTTCATATAATTGCTATCGCAACGAAACACAGGCAAAAAATATATAAATTAAAGACACCCGAGCCCTCTTACTCTCGTTCTTTTGCAGAGAGAGGAATGAATGACGCAGCAGCTCATTCATTTCGTTAAGGGCAAAAATGACTTAGTGTTATTAAAGGATCTCGAATTGTACGAAGTTCCCTTCATGCAAGATTCGGCAATGAGCGAACATTTCTCCATAAAAGAAATGGAGGCTGCTCTGTTCATTTGCAGGCGCTCCTCCTCACCCGTACCCAATAGTGTGACGTACAATGCTCTGCGCCACTTTGACCATGAAGCAAGGGAGATCCTGCTACGTCATTTCAATGTTCCACGGAGTCGCGGCGTTGTTCCTTCTGAATGGAAGCGTAGCCATCTTGTCCCCATCCTAAAGCAAGGAAAGTATTTCTTAGAACTAAAACTATATCGGCCTCCTATTCTCGCCAGCTGTGTTGGCAAATTGATGAAAATGATGGTCCTCACATGCCTCGAGTAGTAACATTTTGTCTAGTCCGCGGCAGGAACGGAAGGGCTAATGAAAATCATTACACAAATCATCCCGACCTTACGCTTATCTGAAAACATTGGTGTGCGCGCTCGCGTGCGTGCGTGCGTGCGTGTGTGCGCGTGCGCGCGTGTGTGTGTGTAACATTAAAGTCTGCTATTTTCTATTTTGTCAATTGTAAGTTTCTTACCTGCCTTATTTCTTGGGATTTATATTGTCTAAGAAGGCCGACTCAGTATAACCTGCATGACATTGGCTTCGCAAATTTTCATGTCGTAATGCGAATGATTTAAGAGATCAAACTTGTTTTATTAAATTTTTCCTTCTTACGATCTGTAGGGTCAAGATGCTTTCAGAATGATCGCTGCTTCTTAAGACATCATTATATATCTCAGGGATCTAAAGGCACCTTTAGGCATGCGATATCTCACGCTCTCCAGGGTCTTCAGAGGGAGTGCGTTATTTATAAAACGTAGCTTGCCGTGCCTTTCGCCTGCTTTCAGGCGTATGGCCGAGGTCACCTTCCATGATTTATAGTCTGGATCGTGCAGTGGCGCGATAAGGTCTATTAAGCTCCCAGGCGCCATTATTGTAGCCCTGAATGACGCACTTTTCTAGTTCTTTACTTCAATTCCTTCGGTATTTGACGCCTTGATGTTAAAGGGAGCATAAAATGCAAGCATGCAGAAAAGCTGGAACTGCGTTTGACGTTGTGGAAGAACCCATGTTTAAAGGTCGTGTTTACTTTCACCTTCGGCATGCACAAATAAAGGCTGAACATAAACTAAGGGGCAAGCGTCCATATCTGAGCCTTTCAGCGGCCACATTTCGATGGGACCGAAATACAAAAACACCCGTATCCCTAGCTTTGGGGGCACGTTAAAGCTCTCTAGATGGTAAAAATTAACCCCGTGCCCCAACTACGGCGTGCCTCATAATCAGACCGTGGTTCTGGCACGTAAAACCCCGGAGTTTAATTCTTTTTAAGTACGCAACGAAAGTAATACGAGGACACCTTAGCACTTCTTATGAGCAGTGAATGTGAAAGGTTATTGCCCATTTCAACTCAGCTGAGTCATTCTTCGAGTTAGGAATTCTTTGTGGGCAAGAGAGCGCGTTGAAACGCTTGGAACGTTTCGATTTGCAAATCGAAACGTTCCAAGGCGAGGCCATGGCCTCGCCAAGGCGCAGTTAAAACACCGGAAAAGAGCTTGCGCGGCTAAGGAACGAGCTGAGAACACACGCTTCCGACAGCGAGAGCGGGGATCACTTGCCGTGGACGAGATGCCCCCTCCGCTCGAGCAACACCTGGCGCGCTAGCGCTGCAACAGATGTACCCTTTCACCAAGTCTGCTCCGTCGAGGAGCGCTCGTGTTGTGGAGTCGCAGCCAATGAGAATTTATGTGCCGTTTCACTGCTACAGTTGCCGAACACCAGCTTCTTCGCTGAACGAGGCATTTGATGCTTTCGTATCAAAACCATGACCCATTGACGCTTTCGGCACACTCACACACACATGCGCCTGCGCCCACACTCCCGCATGGACACACGTACGCGCACGCGCACCTGAAAGTAATATTGTTCAACTAGCCATGGAGAAAACACTTATTGCAAGTATCGTTAGCAATAGAAGGCCTTAATGGACCCATATGCCATATTCAAGTTATACTGGTAACCATATATTCGATATCTTGTTAATACCGCTGGACTTCCCAATTATTAAGCCGCCAGCATTTTCTCCGTGCTATACATCCAAGGAAATGCACATTCGTACACCGCCAGACCCCGGAAACGTCACGCAAAACTGTGTCATAAGTTCAAAATGCCTTATTTTCTCCTTCCTTGTGGACGCACTCAACACTGCATGTAATTGATTCGAGGTTGGAGTATTGCGCACGCACTCGCAATTGACAGTTAGGGCCTTGGAATTTTCTAAGCAACCATGCGCACGACATAAATAAATAAATAAATAAATAAATAAATAAATAAATAAATAAATAAATAAATAAATAAATAAATAAATATTTCTACTTCACCAGCGGCGTAGTAGAAAGGACCTGCAACATATCATGACGTGCTAAGGGAAAATAAAGAGGCCGACAACATCTCACTTGTCACCTAACCATACCCGGAAGTACGGCTGATTCGGTGGTAACAATTAGCTGTGCTTTCTCAGTTTTGTTCACCCAGAGTGCACGCGGAAGCCAACGGCATAAGCCTTGGCATGCTGGCATAGTTCGCACAGCACAGATGCGGTTACTATTCGGATAACCTCAGTATGAAGGTTATCCAAAGGCAGCGTCCACGAATGCGTGACTAGTTAGCCAGCCTTTGCCAATTTAACAGATTACGGCTTTTCTTTTCTTTTTTCATGAAGTTGTTGCTTTTCTACCCATGTATTGCCTACTACTTTTTAATTATCCAGATCGAGTGTGAGTACAACGGCACACTTTAGCGCCCGTTGAGAGGTAAGCAAGATAGCTTGGTGAACGCCAACTGACGACATGTCTCGCAGTTGAAGAAGATTGCGCAAATTTAGTAGCCTTGCTTTGGCCTAATACGCTAGCCGATAGAAGAGCTAAGGAATAAATGGAGTAAGATTAAGGGTGCATAAAAAAGTTTAAACAGCTGATAAAAACCGCTGAACACCAGGCATAAGATTTCCTGGCCAAATTTTCGGTGTGGTAAGAGGGTAGTAAATTTCCCAATGAGTAAAACTGAATACAATCGAATCAAAAAAATTTACAGCACAGTGAGCTTAGAATATGCGCTTAAAAATTGAAGTCACTCCGAATGAATGTAAGCATGTCGTTGAGTATGCTGAAAACAATTTTAGCAAGTGAATTTTTCAGCGGCGTCACACTGAAAACTTTATCAGCTGTGATGCGATTACACTGTCATTCACACAAGATCTAATTAATTTCCCCCAACAAGCATTACCATGGCGTAAGCAGAACAACATTGTCTTTTCATTACTTCAACCAAAACTGAACGACTACTTGAGCAGGCGTTATATATTATTTTAATCAACAGGTATAATTGTTCTTTCGAACACGATGTTTTAAAAGTGGTATGAATAGATTTTGATCGCTTCAGAGAACAGAGTCAAGACAAAGGTGAAGGTCATAAAATATGCACTCTCATGCCCAACTTGCGTCATAAAGCGCAATGATTTTTGTGGCAAATATTTTTCTACCTTTACTACCATCACTTTCAAGCTTACAAATCTAAAAGTATTGTATAAGTTAACTGCAAGGCCTAGACGTCACGCCACTTTTTCAAGGCGTAGAGGTAATTATTCTGCATGCAAATGCCCCACTAACGTTAAGTGAAATCGTCCAGCAGGCACAGTAGTCAGCGTAAATTGTAGCTCGGTGATCAGCTCGAAATGCAGAAAGGAGAAAAGGAAGGCAGCTTTGTCAGTGTGCTTGATCCAATTGAGAACGTCGGATTAGGGCGTTTGCAAGGCCGGTGCGAACAATCTTGAGGCAGAAGCGAAACAGTGAGTGCCACCGCACGGCAAGCCCACCGTGTAACAAGATTACGGTAAGCTCTGTGTACAGAGCCTGGCGAAAAGACGGTGCCGTCAGGCATTTCCATCTGATGGGCATGAGAGAAGCCAAACTAAGAAACGGGGTAGAAGACGCGAAACATCTCGAACGTCTTTCGCAGTGTTGCCTAAGAGTTCAAACATTTTTCTTTGTGGCCTCGCTTCTGTGTGGCCTTGTGGCCGCTTTATTTACCGACACTCGCGATGTATTGGTGTGTGGTGCTTTATACTTGGTTGATTCTTGGTTTTTTAATTGTTTTGGTTCGGCTTTGTCTTTACAGACCTGCAAACCGGGAATCAGACCTGCCGACATACGGGGAACACCTTCCATGGTACTTTTTGTTGCTAGAGAGGATGTTGCTAAATAGTGCTCCTTATTTTCATTACAACTTCATGTCGAATCTGCTAGAATTTCACTGTCTTGATTTCTCCACACAATACAGAACAAACAAACGAACATACTGGTACAGGCTCATGCTCTTTATTTCTTATGCTATTTATTTTTAATGCTCGTTTTCATAAAATTTTTAATCACGCGGCACTTCCCGACGATTTCATCCTGCGGCAGTAAGGTAGGGGTTGACTCGTGTCACACCAAGTCTTTCTTTCAATCTTTAATCCCCCCTACATCTCAGGAATAGAATCACCTTCCCTGAAGTATCATTGCCATCACAGGTAACAAACTTCTCCGCGAAACAAAGCTACGCTTTACAGTACTGCTCTGTAACCGGTCTCCTCTTTAATGCCATTAGGCCCTGGGGGTATATTAAATAAATAAATAAATAAATAAATAAATAAATAAATAAATAAATAAATAAATAAATAAATAAATAAATAAATAAATAAGGGTATTGTTTTCCAGCATAGGCATATAGGAAAAGAATTGTTCACATTTAATTTTGTTCACAAAAATTTATTCACCCTACAAAAGCGTTTGGTCAATGCTGTCGGAAACAGCACGACAAACATGCTGAACAGGCCGACCTATATAAGGGGTGTGCGATGGGAAAATTTGCCGAGACAGCAAGGCGGCCAGACGTCTCAGCCTGTACTGAATCTTAGAGAAAGGCCACATAAAGCCTTCGAGGTCTCCAGAGAGAACTTGAGAAGTCCATAATCTATTTATTTCTTGTAGCGAGACCTTCGCGTTTAGTGGTGAGGCTGTCGAAATTAAACATCCCTTCATTCTTACTTTCGACCAGCTAAATCCCATCTGCGCTAACCCTTCTTCAGACTACCACCTCTTCAGGCTTCATACAACATGTTCGCTAACTTCACAATTCATTCTTTTTTCTACGTAGTCGTTATAGCCACGACACGTCTTGCTTTCTTTTTCAGTGTCGTCGAGGTGTCTTCGCACTGCCCGTTTATTAGATTCAAATTTAACGGAAGTGAACATTTCCAGAATCCATCCCTCGTACGAACCAATCACCCAGACTGTATGGCTGTTTGGAATCTTGAACGCAGCGTAGAAGTATGCGCAATGGTGTGAGGGTTTCCGCGTTCCAAGACTCGCGTCAAGAGCTTCCACATTTACATTATACCGGCTGCTTTTCTGGCTTTGCACGATCATTCACTGGACGGTACATTTCCAAATTAAATTAGTGGTATTGAACGTGGTCGTAACCAGGCCACTGACGCTTCCATTAAAAAAAATGATCTGAAAGTAGCGCACGGCGGGAAATGGGTCGTGTTTGAAAATTCACCGCGTGCGCGGATTAAGGAAAAATGCGTTTGCAAGCCGGAGTGGCCAGATGTAATTTCATTCTCAAAAAAAAAAAAAAAATGAGTACTTAAGATGCCTAATAGAACAAAACAAAAGAATAATATACATTGGAGTACGGCATCGCAGAGTTTTCCAAACTTGTGCTTCTGTGCTCTCTGAGAAAGGCGGGTCGTTATAATGCCCCTAGATTACATTACGCTATTCGCATGCGTGCACTTATTCACCGTATACCTACCTTTTTATCACTCTTGCCTTTCTATTCACTGTTGCTCTGCCCGCTCATGCTGTTTTGAGTGAAATGTTGTTCCCCGCCTTCATTGTCTCTACTTTCTTGCATGTGTGAGGTTTGTGGAGACCTAGCGCTGCCGTAGAAAGTTGGCGCCATTATGTCACAGTGTGCTGACATTGTTCACCCAGTAGTGGTTAGAAACGCAGTGGGCAGCCGAGAATAGTTCGTGCAAATGTCTTTTAATGGAGCCATGGGTCGACGCGCGTCCGCTGCCTCAGAGGCAATGTGTCGCTAGCATAGCGTCAGTTGCAATGGTCGCGCTCTTTAGGTTTATAATCAGTACGCGCTCATTGTGATGCCCCTATTGGGCGGGAACTAAATTGCTCCAATTACAGTAGAAGAAAAATATTGAGAGGATGAATTGGCAGGAGGGTGAAACGACAAGAGCTATACAAAGGCTTTAGGAAACGACGAAAGAACACGTTAGTTCTCCGATCACCAGTTGTTGTTGCTGCTGCTGCTTTCGTTGTTGTTGTTGTTGTTGCTACTCTTGCTGCTGCTGTTGTTGCTGCTGCTGCTGCTGTTGTTGCTGTTGTTGCTGTTTCTGCTGCTATTGCTGTCCTTGCTGCTGTTGCTGTTTTTATGGTTGTCGTTATTATTGCTGCTGTTCTTGTTGTTGTAGTGGTTGTTGTTCTCTGAGATTATGGCTTATCTGTCGGGTATTGCCCAAGAATCAGGTGGAAAAGGATTAATGAATATAGAAATACAATTCATTTTCTATTTTGCGGAAACTACTAAATTCAATGCGATAAATGAAAGAAAATAAATTACTTTATATGAATTAGCATGTACTAAAAATGGTAATGATAAATAAAACGGGTTTAAATGTGCAATCGGCTTCGCATGAATCATAAATTCATGCACGGCGACGCAATTATCCCTGGCTCACTGTACCCGCGAGTCGGAGCTCCGAATGAAAGGATAAGAGCAACTGTCAGATCCAGGCCAGTTGTTGTTTCCTATCACCAACAATTTAATGCGCTAGCTAGCATATGCTGCATGACCCATGCGCATGTCTCTAGTCTGTAGCAATGTAGCAGGCGACACTGCCTTCAACCACGTGTCCGTACTGTCACTACAACTTGACAATATGAAGCACAAAGGTGTTGAAAAGCGCTCGGATGTCAGCCCTGCTGCGCTGGTTAGGCAGATGGGTAGCGCTAGTGCAACTACTAAGATGAAGAGTCATGGTGTGCCGTCAGTGCACCGCAGGACACTCGTGAACGATCACACGCACGCGAGTGATCCTCCTGAAGTTGCGTGGCGTCGGGCAACCAGGCTGCAATTGCATGATTGGGTTCGTAGGTTGGGTTCGATCGAGCATCCTGCACGCCTGTGGCGGGATTCTGCGTCGATGTCGCTCTATAATTGCTCTTGCTGCACTACCCCCCCCCCCCCCTCCCACCCACCCACCCACCCACCCAAAAATAACGTCAATGCCGGCTCGGCACGCAGTTGCGCACCGTGCTACGCATTCCCGAGGAAAATTAGGTCGCACGTCTGCGTGCGCAGCAAGCTTATCATTCTGCGCGTTCCAGCACGTAGCGCGTATCCTTATATCTTTATCTGAAAGGATTCCTTTTGTATTCCAGCGATGACATCGATGCCTTCAGTGACATAGTCGGCGTCCCTTTCCGAGGCCGCCATTTGATCGTTCTCTTGTGGCGTTAACGATCAGCTCGACACAGAACGTAGCTGTAAGTACCACGCGGACAATGTACAAATGTTCTTTTTTTCTTCGTTTTTCTTTTTATGTGCACAACACCATTTCCGAGTGGACATTCCTGAAAGTTCCGAAGCTTCGGTCGTAACGTTCTTATTGCTCGCGCTCGCTGATTTCCACGTGTGCGCAAAACTAGCCCTAGGGATCCTGTCTGCTGGGCGTAAACTCATCATCCGCGTGGGACCAATACTTCAACCTAGGGCCCAGATATACTTCTTCTGATTGCTTCTGGAAGTCATGCTAAGCTTACACATTTTTTTCTGCCAATTCTGCCACGCTTCTCATTGCATGCTTTCATCTTGCTATACTACATATACTTTTGTCGGGCGATAAACATCGGAGCATATAATGAAAGTTTCTTTATGCATTAGAACATTCTTCAAAATTTCTTGCCTTTTCACTGAGCGTGTCTTGGCTGAGGCAGTTGTTATGCACATCACATTAAAAGGTATATGAATATAATTTTGTATGTACGAGTCTTATGAGGTCCTTTAATGGGCCCTAAGCGATTATTTCGCCTTCTTTCAGTTCCATTATAGTCTAGCCATGTATCAACATTCGTTATTCTTGTCATCATGAGTGCAATAACCAACATCACTCATTGTGCCACAAATCGCCCTAATGAACACCTAGTATAGTGGAAGCCCGCGGTGGGGCTTGTACTCAGCTCTGAGTAGCATACAAGGGCAAACTAAGTAGGATTACATGCTGGCGAGGCCTGCCAGCATGCTACATTTTTATTATGCATAGTGAATCACACTCGGTTCACACTCCATGAAGAGTCACCTTTCGACTCCATCACGCTTCATCTCGCTCAGACAAAAGCAAGAATGCGAGGATTTTCTTTCGAGGAATCCATATAGGTTTCCTTTGTAGCAAATACTACTACTGAATGGATGCCTCATTTTCCCTTTATTAAAATTCACTCATGTAGAGAACATAATGAAAAAATCATGGCCTAGCTATAGAATTTCGCAAAGGAGCACGCCAAAGAAAGTAGTGTTCGATGACGCTAATTGATGTAAGGAGAGCCAGATATTTCATATATAGAGAACATAGAGGTAAACCGGAGCATCGGCGTTCTAGCCTACTATTCTGCACTGGCGCAGAAAGAAGGAAAGGGAGCATGCGTAGCGATTAATTATATAAAAGTACAGTAAACGCCAACCATCACGCTGGAAGCAACCGATGAGGAGACGGACAAGGGGGGAAAATATTTGCCCCTGTTTATCAGTGCTTATGGAGTTTACAAACATGTCCTGATGTTATAGATGTCAGTGGTGATGACCATCGCTATGCGCGACTATGATGATTGAGACACTGGTTCGGAAAACAACACCTGCGCTCCCCTCGACGCAGCTTCACATTAGCCTCAGCCAACGAGAGCACTGCGATTGATGTGCGCAGAAAAAAAAATGAATTGCAACCGCGGAAACGTTGACCTTTCGTTAGCGGGCTGGAGCTAAGAGCAAGTAACTGGAAGGACAGAATGATTACGAGGTAAGTAAGGGGAAAACGGGGGAGGGGTGTTCTGACGTAGCAGTGCTTCACAATCCTGCATCCGTGCAATTGTGCACCCAGTAAAACTGATAAGTCATAAAATGCAACTGGCCACGAGCCCAAAGTTTCGCACTACATCGCAAAATTCTGCAGCATCTGTTTGGCTGCTGTTTCTCGGGAGACATCATAACGACTCTGTACTTCCGAGTGGCTCCGACGTGCGTTCGTTTAGTTTGTTCTCGTTTGCATCGTTTTTATTAATTTCTGGTTTTTAGCAACGTCTGACCCGTTATCCAGTCTCGTCCCGAAGATGGTAAGCTGTACGGGAGGAAGGAAGGTAGAAGGATCACTTCCGCGTCTTCATTGTTTCTGCTTGCCGCTCTAGTCCACTGTGCGTTTTCAGTTTGGAAAGTTAATTTAAGATGAGAGACAACCAAACAAACAACGGAATGGAGAAGGAAACAGACAATACGAAGTGAAGTGTCTGCCGCACTTGCCGGAAATGAAATACGGTGCGAGGCTCGATAAAGCCGCGCATTGCAGTAGCGAAAACAGCCTTTTCACGGCTTTTTTGGCGCTCTTTCCGAGTTCAGCTCTTTTTCTGCGCTGCTGTAATCTCGGCTGCTATCTGTGCCGCCTGCCGTCTATCTTTAAACTTCTGTTTCTCCAGCTTTGCCGAAATACGGTAATGACGTACTTAACGCCTTCTGCCGCTTTTGTACTGAACAAATTTCATCTCGTTTTATCTCTAAGTTTACAAGATTCACTATCTTTTTTACGCACCCTTATCTTCCAGTCATATACAGATAAAAGGCTTTTCTTTGCCGTGAGACATTCTGGCTTAAAACACTGCACGTTGTTTTCATGCTGTTCTTAAAAGAGGAAAATCAACGCCCTAGAGCAGGCAACATTGCAACTTCTATTTGCTGCCTTTGACTTAGCTTGCTTTGGCCGATATTTTGCTGCCTCTGTTACGGAAAAGCAAGGGGCTTAGCTTTGAGACAGCACTGCCATTTGTCTCCGCTAAGCGCTGCCCTGCTCCATCAAGCCTGCAGAACAATTCATAGCAAAGTCACTAATGAGAAATTGATGCCTCGAATTATCCGGAGTGATCTCGTCAACTTAACCAGGCAGAAAGTGGTACGAACGCGGCTCAAGCCCACTAAATCTAGGCTGACTGCCCAGTCAGCGTAGTCATATTTCTGAGCAGTTAACTTTACGAGTTTATTATTGATAGTTAGCTATCGTTATTAACTTATTTAAACCCGCTGCAATGCGAATACCTCTCCCTGGGATATCCACTTATCTCCGTCTTGCGTCAGCTGGCTGGAAACTGTCTGCGAAAGGCTTAAATTCATTGCTCTATTTAGCCTTATTCCGCCCTTCTCGGACGCTTCCTTCAATTCGCACACCCTGTGTTACGCGTCGCATGATCTCCCCAACGCTGCTACTTTACCGTAACTCAACATCACTAACTCGTTTTTGTTGTGTAATTCATGCCGCGGCCATTTACTCTCCCAACGTGGCGCTTATCTACCGTCCGCCGAACGTTGCATGGACGCTACCCTTCTTTTTTCATGTGTCTTTGCTGTTGTTCGATTTCAAGCGCGGTAGTCGTCAGTAGTCAGTAGTCATGTCAGGTTCAGTAGTCATGTTTTCTTTTGAGTTGAGGTCCGCTTTGCGACTGAAAGAAAAGTAATACAAACATTAATACACACGACGGTAGCCTCCAAAATATTGTGCATATGCTGCGTTCAAGTGTTGGTAAAAAATAGCGTCATGACAGGGCAGCTACTCTATGGCAACTCTATCAATTTGCGCTGATGGCATTTCTTTTTCTTATAAGACTGATCATGCTCAGAGATGCGATTACCGCTAACGCTGCGTGTTTATTGGCTTCAGAAAGAAGCACACTCAACTGCTAAATTTCATGTTTACCCCAGTCTGTATTACGCAATGTCAAAAGCCCACGCATAGGAATAACTGTGGAATAGTTTAAGCATGTAATAACATACGAACGTGATGAGGGTCGAATGACTGGACGAGAAAACATCACCCTAGACATCACAGGGAGCAAACGATTCCACTCTCTCGGCATCCCTGACGAGTCGGGCCTCATTTCACGCTTAGAGGCTGCGCCCCAAGTTTCACGAACGAGCTAGGTGACCGAAGCCTTGCTTTGCTTTCGTTGGGCAATCAGCGATAACAGCCGCTATGCCCACGGCCTTTGACGAGTGGATGCATGCAGTAGCGCGTTTTGATTGAGGTAAAGGAAAATGAAAAGAAAATTGAAAGGCCCAGTAATGAGGGTAGGAAAGTTCCACGAAAAATCTACGTCTACGAAGTAGTCAGTTAGGGGCGTACAAGAGAAGCAAAGAAAGCGAGGGCATTGAAGGGCACAGAAATAGACAGTGCGTTTGCAAACATACAGCTTATGCTTTATTGAGCAGTCCACCGAAACATGGGGATGGCATGCACGCGCTTGTGGCGCGTGAATGTTCAGTTGAAATTGAAATCTGGACTTGGGGACTCTGTAAAACCTTGGCAGAATGTCTGGGAATTAAATATTGTAGCCCATAAGAAGACATCAGTCCACCAAAAAGGACGTGGAAGAGACGGGTAGGGTAAAACCAGGTAAGACTGAAGCAGGCGCATCACCATTACATTTTAATGCTGGGGTTTTCGACAAAGCATTAGATCATCAGAGGTATTCCTTAGCCAGACCAACAGCAACCCATCTCGGGCTCAGTTCTATACGTCTCCGCATCATGACGCAGAAGTAGCCCTGCGCTCAATACAACGGTTCTCAGGGGCCCATGTCCTCTGGTACTTGTGGCATTCGGTGCGCAACAAATGAGGCACGCAGGGTCGAAAACTGTCATCCGTAGCCATCAGTTTGTACAGTGAGAAGATACAGGTCTCTGTTATTTCGTATTTGAAAGTTGCTAGAATATGTTGAAGCTTCTACGATGAAAAGATGAGCGGCATGGTTCGCGGAAGGTTATCTCCGATGACAAATAACCAGAGTCCACAGCAAATAGAGCCGATATTTCTGCTTCAGAGGAAATCAACAAGCGCACCTAGTTCTTCGGTCTGAACAATAAATTACGATGGCCTAAAGCAGCGGCGGACAACACTTATGGGTGAAGGACGCGTTTAGGAACAGATCCTCAAGTATGATTTCACCCATGTTGTCGAATTAGAAAGTTTTACCAAAGATGTAATAATATTATGCTTCCGCTCATCTCTATCACATGGTGTCCGAGGAAACAAGAGTGAACATTAGTCGGGACTCTGATCACACAAGGTGATTATGACCGCAACTCCTCGGAGAGATAGGAGCAACAAGTTGAGAATGAAGCCTGCGCAAATTACGACGCCAAGGTTTCTGTGCCGGCGCTTGGGAAGCTTGTCATCGCGTACGTGTTGCATCATGCTCGGTCACTGGATCTGGAAATGTCAGGTTCCATGGCTGCCGTATTTTTTCATTGAGCAAAATTAGGCTCTGTGCATGCAGTGATATTTTTTGGGGGAACAAAGTCCAAAGAGAATATAATATCTCTTTAATTCAGATATACCCTATGGGTATTTACAATAACACTGTAATATCATCACATTCTTCTGCTTGGTTGCAGAGAAAAGGTGCATCAAATAATTCAACACCTGAAATTTTAGGAGTGGGCCACAGGAAAGGCAAGCCATCTGCACACAAACAAAGTGTCTCATGTTGTATCCAAGAGCATCTTTTGTATGCGCTTGAAATTTGATGCGAGTATCTGCAGCCGTTTCTAAAATATTACGTTAAAACTAATATGTACCATTTACCCTACCATACCTCCTTAAGGAAACAGCAGAAAGTTGTGCAGTATCAGCAAAACTGCTTGCATTTCCACAATAAGTTGGCCCGTTAAAGAGGGGCCGGGCATTGCCCTAAACAGCTTGCTACCGCGGACAACATCGCAGGGCATGTACTCACAAAAAGAAAGAATATATGGTTTCTAGGCAGTTCAATGAGGTGCTTAGGAAAGTGGTTTCGCTATACCAGAACACGAAACGTGGCCTGCGGCACATAACCAAAAATAACATCACTAAAACTTTCGGCAAAGCTGTTTACTCTAACTTCGAAAATAACGTAAAATGGCGTCTTCACACACTTATGCCCCCATTCTCAGGAGCTATTTTCCGCGCACTTACGTTCCTCCAGTGGGCATTGTGGCTGGTGGAAAAGGTCACGGAGGCGTGATCTTGAGCTTTGGGGACTACGAAATCGTTTTTTTTTTCGACCATGTTTTGCATGCGGTTCTGAAAGCATCTGCTCGCCTGTTGGAGACACCTAAAGCTGGCGTTTTCACAATAAGAACCCGCCTGCGGGGAAGCCTGTTTTTACAAACACTTTTGTTAACAGGTGATGGTAGAGTGTATGAGAATTATAAATTTAGTGTTTACATAGCTGAGAATGATACCATCACAACTCTAAATGTCGGTACAGACACATATAAAGTAAGGACCCAGTATTTTTACTGCAGAGGTTTTAAATTATGAGATTTTACGTGCCAAAACCACTTTCTGATTATGAGGCGCGCCGTAGTGGGGAACTCCGGAAATTTCGACCACCTGGGATTCTTTAACGTGCACCTAAATCTAAGTACACGGGTGTTTTCGCATTTCGCCCCCATCGATATGCGGCCGCCGTGGCCGGGATGTACTGCAGAGTTGTCCCCGTATATTGAGATGCTGGCACTGAAAGAATCTGACAATCAGGATATCTCATACTTGCATAAACTTAAGACTATAACGTATCCCTCGGCGACTTGTCGCAATCTCGGTGCATACTCAACCGGGATAATTGCTACTGCAGGTAGAAGGCCATTATGGTTGGAAAGAGGCAAACAACCTTCAGAGTCAGTGAGGCGAACAAATACATACGGCAATGTGGAAAGAGCATGAGATGCATATTCAACTTAAATATGGAACTTGTTGCCCGCAACTAGAGACCTCCTATTTTAGTCTGCCTGAGGCCTCCTTTCGCTTTACGTGATATGGTATTATATGGAAGTGACCTGGTCTTCCGAAGAACTCAGATGAGTGATCTGGCGTGAATGCAAGTCCCAAGGTCCTTGGTAAGGTAAAAACGTGCGTTGAGCACATCCGAAGCAAACTGCTGGTTCTCAAACACGGGTCAAATTGTTTTAAAGTATTGGTGAAATCAGCTAAGAAACCAATAAAATGTCATTGAAGAAATTGAAACGAAGTGGTGGCGAAACCGCAATGCTTCGAAAAGTTCAGGACGAACTGGTGGGCTAGTTGGTTAGACATGTCTATTTGATCACATCGCACAATAAAGCGACGGGGACCGACAGAGTAAAGTACAGGGCTTTGTGGTTTCTGTACTCTGTCGGTCCACGTCAATTTGCTGTGCGCTGTCATCCAATAGATTCGAAAAGCAACTTCTGTTGCCCATTCAACATCTGACACTGCAGTGTGAAGTCGCAGCAATTCTTCTTGTGTTTCTGGCACCCACATTGACCCAAATACGCAAGCTTGGGCTTGACTGACATTCGCGATGTTTTATGGATAATACAGGCTAACACAGGACGAAGCACGATGGCATGCTCTACTGCGCACACCCAGACGGTAAGCTGCTCTTTCTCCCTCCTTTTGTGCTGTCTACTTCCGCGATTACCCTCGTAGCGTGTAATTAAATTAATTGAATTCTAGGGTATAACTCAACAATGCCATGGCAAAGCAACGAATTAGTATGCATTCGCACGACCTTATTACATGCGTGCGAATGCATACTAATCCGCCTCTTGCTCCGGAGCTGTCGCATCGTGTTGTTTTTGGGTGCAATTGGAACGAACATATTCTTCGCGCGAGCATCTCAGGCAGTGTATAGTCGCGCGTTCACTTTCTTATATGGCCTACCGGTGGCCTAACCTGCACGGCTCTTATCCAGCACCCGAGCAAGCGAGCACTTTTCTTCTTCCTACCGTAGTTTCTCGGTAAGCCACTAATTCCTCACTAAGACACGCCGCAACCACGGACCATTAACCCGCACAGGAAGCGTTGTTCCTTTTTACTTCGACTCGCATGAAATAACTTAAGAAAGAGGTATCTTTCCTTCGTGAAAGAGCCGGTGTTTTTTCGCGATGCTATCTTGCCTTGTTCGGCGTGCGATTTTTTTTCTTTTTTTTTTAATGCCCTGAAAGGCAGCTAGCTATATGGTTCCCCGAGAGAACATCGCCGGAGGGGGCCGCTTCCGCCTACTATGTTTATTCGGCACGCCACTCGTCACACAAATAGCAACTATTCTAACAAATTAAGATACTATAAGAAATAAAGACAGTTTTTCTCTGATGGCGCGCGCGCTATTGAATAATTCGTGAATATAAAAACATTGCCAGTGTAGAGATCCTACACAGCATCCCGTGCTTATGCAGTGGCATAGCTGCAAGTCAGGTATAGATTGTACATGTCTCTTAAGCCACCTTTCTTTACATTTATTTTCTCGCTGTCCAAGAAAGAAAAGTTAACAAAGCTTCACCATAAGGGCGAATAAATGAATGTGATAGAAATATGCTAGAATATCCCACGTAGTGTAAGGCTGGTAGCACTAGTGGCAGTATGAATTGAGGTAAACGTAAGCTGAGTATGTAAAAACAAGCTGTTGTGCTAGTGGTCCGGTGTCTGAATCCTGGCATCAGACGATTTCATTTATGTTTATTAGTTAAAGGCAACGTTTTTCTTCAGCGACTTTACCATGATTTTTGCGCATCGGCTATGTTTCAAATAATTCCTGGGCCGATCCCGGCGCTAATGCACAGCCAATAAAATTACATCATATTCAGGTTTCATCTCTGTTATTTCCCACTTTTCATATTCAAATCCAAGGAGATTGAAGATAAAAGAAATGCGCATTCGGTGTTTTTGTTTCATGCATTTCTTTGTGGGCTGTCGTTCTTTTTATTTTGACAAGACTACGATCTGGTATGAGCAAAAATTAGTGATAGAACGTTTTCGCAATATAACCGGCATATATAGCATGTCATATAGCATATATATACCTAAATACATACAGGATCTCACGGCGACGCCCACGATTACGACGACGCCAAAAATTCGCTTGGAGTATTACCATCACATACACAAAAAAAACACAAATATCCGAAGTATTACCGCGTCTCTTCTATTTCAACGACAAAGACAATGATGGCAGTTTTAGTAGGCTTCGTCTAGTTCATCTGCCAAGCGGAGATTAGAAGACGAAGAAGTCCTCTCTAGGCTCGTCCACTGAAACAAGCTGTTACAGCGAAAGCTGTATATACTAACCTTCCCCAGTTTTTTCGGCGTCCGTCATGTGGGCTGATCCTGGGGATAGTGCAGAAAGGGTCCAAGCTCAATGGCACATACCCTTGTTGGCTCAGGAACCTGTAACGTGCCCTTGAACTATTCTTGTCACACGTGGGACCCATAGCGCTGCCAGGCACACGGGTAAGAACAGATGTTTTTGAAAAAAATGCTTCGTAAAATTTTTTTTCAAGAAGGACTTAAAAAATGTCGGCGCCAACCACGCAACGACGCTAGTGCCACTGCTCGCGCGCTCGTCGTCATCTTGTTCCACAGCTGGCTTCGTTGCACAAAAAACTTTCATCAGCGATGACGCGAGCGTCGTCGTCTTCCACAGCTGGCTCCGTTGCCGCTTATCATTCCAGTGTAGAATTGATTGATTGATTGATTGAAAACTTTATTATTCAACCGAGCTGGGGTGCCCGCTTCTTAACCTACAGGCAGGTGGAGTGGGGGGGGGGGGGGAGGGTCTTGTGTGTGTGTGTGCGTGTCGGGGGGTCCCCCCCCCCCCGACATACACACATTGCTTCCGCCGCAGGACGCTACGAAGCCGACGAGCCATAACAGCGACGAAGTTGAAGGTGCCGACCTTATTGCTTTTGTTGACGGGCAGCAGGTGACAGCTTTGGTCGACAATGGTGCTGACCTCTGCATGATAAGTCAGGACCACGAAGTTCGTCTCAAGAAAGTCAAGACGCCGTGGACAGGGCCCCATATAAGGACTGCTGGAGGCCAGGTATTGATGCCCGCCGGACGTTGTACGACGAGTCAACATAGGAGGTGCACCTTTCGTCGCCATCCTCGTCATTCATGCAGCGTGCTGCAAACACTTCATTATCGGAATGAACTTTCTGAGGGAGTATGGTGCGGTCATCAACCTTCCAGATCGTTCGGTAACATTTTATCATAACCTTAACCCAGTTGATTGCTCAGAACTACCACGAAATTCATGTTGCCTCAGTGATGACGACGTTGTCATCCCGTCTCCGTCGTGCACCCTTGTCTCAGTGGCATGCAACGCGCCGTTCGGCAGGATAGGAGTTGCAGACCAAACAACCCCGACGCTATTTACTCAAGGTATTTCAGTCGCACGAGGTATTGTCAGTGCCATTAATGGGCACACGGATTTGTTGCTAACAAATTTCAGCACGAAGCAGCGGCACCTTCCCAAGGGCACGGCTGTGGCCCATTTCAACAGTATTGCAGGTGTTCAGGGCTGTTTTCACTGCTTGAAGAAGTGGCTGCACAAGATCCGGCTCCTGTTCTAGACGTCAGAAATACCTTGCCGCAAGAAGAACGACAAGAAGTTATTGCATTACTAGCTGAGTTCCAGAACTGCTTTGCATCGATATCAGAAGACGGTCGCGCGCCCTAAACCAAGAACCGTATAATCACTGAAGGCACGGCCAGAGCAATTCACCATAAGCTTTATTATGTGGCTCTAAAAGAAGGTGGAGCAATACAGCAGCAAGTAACTAGAATGCTCGAAGACGACGTAAAGAGCCCTTGGGCATCACCTGTAGTTTTATTCAAAAAGAAGGACGGTAGCCTGCGTTTTTGTGGGGACTACCGCAAGCGAAATCAGGTTACAAAGAAAGATGTCTACCCACTCCCACGTATATATGAATCCCTCGACCGGATTCGACACTCTCGTTACTTTCCCTCAATGGACTTGAAAAGTAGATATTCGCAAATCCAGGTGGACCCGATAGACAGTGAGAAAATCGATTTTGTGATGCCAGATTACCTGTACGAATTAAAGGTCACTTTAAGCTCACTTTCATCTACGTTGGTTGGTACATGTCTTAGGTGAAACACGAAAAAAAAAATGCATGAATAGGGCACGCTGAGCACAGAAATACAGTCAACTCTATGTGCGTGCATATGTGGTGTTGCACATGTCAGCTAACTCGCGTTTTCTTTAATCATTTTCTTCTTTGCTTCTTTGGATTCGTTTTCGTACGTAAAACAGAACATTGCAAGCTTTAAAGCTTCTCAAGTTAAGAAAATGTAATTTAAGGAACACTGCGGATGTGACCCCAGATACTCGTCCGCGCACGCCACCAAGCAGTACCCTAGAGACTGCTCAGCTGCAGCGTTCCTCTCTCGGTGCAGTTCCGAACAAACACTGTGTCACAAGCACAAGTCGAAGAAGGCCCCTCCGACGAAAGCCAATATAAGAGAACCAGGAGTTGCGAAATTAAATTTGTTCGCCCATCGGTCGCGCACCGTCGCAAGTGCCACTGTTGATGGTACGTTAGATGCAGTTTCTCCGCAATGCGCCTGAGTGGGCAACAAGAGAACTAAAAGACGCTATGAAGGCTGTTTAGTAGCAACTTAAGCGCTATAACAGGTTTGAAGCAACGGTATTTAGAGTTGTAAATCGAAATCAAGAATAGAAACTCCACGAGTCACAGCGCTTCCTCGCCTCACACCGATTCCCATTCTGCAAGAGCACGTTCAGCTTTACACCATTTCAGAGCTGGCTACACAAGATGAAGAAAACGGAGTAATAAAATATTGTCACATGGCCGTGGTTGTGGCACTGAAATACCTTTTCTCTGGTAGGCTTCTGATACTGCAGCAAAAGTTGACTTTTCCGCATGATGTGATACATTCATCACCACAAACAAAAAGTACAAGGCTTCACCGACTTGACCATCGAATTACAACTAGTGAGAGTATCGTCCCTGCGGAGCCCCACGTCGCGTGCACAAAGACGAGAGCTTTATCGCAGGGAGAACGAGTCGCGTTCGTTATGTTATCCCGCGATTCAATCTTCCTTCATCTACAAAACAAAAACACTCTACTGGTTAATACTTGAATTCCAAGCCACACACGATGACATAAATCCACTAGTACAGTGCGAAACGTCATAACATTGAAAATTTACACAAATTCGCTGAGTATAATGAAGCTCCTCAAGCAAGTTACAAAAACGCTAGAAATCTTTCAGCCCATCCACAGACTCCACAAGCCCTCACACCTTAGTACTAAAGTTCAGTGGGTACAGGGAAATGTGGGAATCACTTCAGCCACACGGAAGACCAATTGGATTGTTCGTCTACCTCATCTGGGACACCTGTATTCCTATCATCGAATGTACGTGCTCTCCACCGAGCGCTGAAACGAAATCTCTGATGAAATACACGCGCCTTATTTCCCACCCCTGTGTCCACTTTCTTTCCCCGTAATGTTACCAGGACATCTTTTCTAATGCTTAGCACATGAACTTGAGAGAACTCCAATATACGTGGAGACACGCACAAGCACCTGTGTGCGTCTCTAGTACTGTCCGGTTGGTCATGTTTCTGCGCTGAGCAATAGAGAGAAGACCTCGTACTGACAAGGCCGAAACTCAACCCGTAACCGTCGCAGGAAGTACGTCTCCTGAGGCTTCGGGTAGGAAGGGTCCTTACACCATTCATTATCTGGGCTTGAGGATCGACAAAATTAGACCAAGAAACGTGACCCCTGTGTTCGACGCCTGTTGCGACGTAAGATTCTCAACACATTCTTTGGCCGGGCAATGGAACGCAGGCGACGAAACCTAAGATCAGAAGAAGCGCAGGGCTAAAGCTAGGTGTAGCTGAAAACTGCACCCGTTCAGTGACGGACAATAAGTTTGCAGAGATATTGCTGAAGTAGCGGCAAAATGCAATGTTAAATTATTTTGTTTGATTTTCTTTTATTGCATATATGCCTTGCGGCAAATCCTTCCGAAAAAAAGAAAGAGGAAAATCTACGCCACCGGTGTGTGACGCGTAAACTTAAGAGAGCATATGCAAGTTTCGAGGTGTTGTCAGCCCTGGAAACCACTTGTTGCCTTGAATATTGTGTGTTTAGTAATGAGGTGAATGATTAAAGTGAAAGAACACACCTGCATGTTCGAATAATCATAAGGCCATGCATTGTAAAGCTAAAAAACTGGGGGCAATGCATCAAGGCATCTTTTTTGAGTAAAGGAAATCGAGCTGATATCTCAGCATAAAAAAGAAAAGTTGGATGAACGAGCTAGACGCAGACAAACAAAAAAGCAAGAAATAACATGCCTGAATCAAGGAGCCAATATCAGTGGAAGAGCTCTAATGTGCCAGTGTTTCACGGGGAAGGAGTGCTGTTTCTGAGCACCGCAAGTCAAACAAGCGTCTCCTAGCTAGACCGCAAATCGATTGCATTAATAATGTTTCAGGCAAACCGACAGAACTACTACCTGGTAACTCATTGCTGCTTCACACGTAATTCGTAACGTTGTTTATTTGTCAAAGTTGGCAACAGCAGCCTAAATGACCCGATGTGAAACAGAGACAACACGAGCTGCTTATATACATTAGGAGGGTATGTAGCTGGCATAAATATTATAATAAAAGTACAATTTTTATGGTAATTGTGTATAAACCAAATTTAGCCCCATGAATAAATAGTTGAGCCTTATTGAACTTCAAAATAGCACTATGAGAACTTCGTAGACACAGGAAAACATGGCGTAACTACTGAAAGACTAACCTTTTTTTCTCACAGATTTAATGCAGATTGCACCGCAAATACTGGCGACAATTATAACCGATGTGAAAGTGCAGCCTGAATATTTGTACTTATAGGTGAATGGTGAGAGAGGACGATTACAACCTAGCACTTCGAGCCTTGCGTATTACCGGCGGCGGCGTTCTGTAACCCCCATAAGCTTTATTCTATACGATACTGAGCGCAAGTTTTCATTTTACACTGGACATGTTTTGGACGCAGCTTCCGGAAGCTACAATGCAGAGCTAGTAATCACAACTTTATGCAGCCTGCGTGTTGCTGCGCAGTTGCAAATCTCTGTGAACGAGTGAAATTTCCGCCCTCTGTACAAGTCTTCACTAATGCACATGTGGCCGTTTATAAATGTCCCATCACTAAGGTACGCGAGCATTGCTTATCCGTTCACGCATATCACTGTCTCTTTAAACGACTCTACGTGCATCGTTATGTTAGCGGCTTAGTGGTGTGTTCTTGAAGAAGCCGGTTAGGTTAATGACTCCCAATGCACGAATCGATACGTTGTGGATTAAGCTGCAAACATTTACTGCGCCGGTTTCCGAGATTGCATCTGTAATTCGCTTAGTGCCCCACGTGCATGTCCCTCGCTCCTATTCCATCCGGTGCTCTAGCGAGCGTGCTCCGTAGTGGATAACTCCACGTAATGGTCTTTGCCATTACGGGCAGGGGCCTTGCGGATTGCGTTGGAGCGTCGGAAATGTTTGACTTTCGAAGGGACTCAGCTGGCTCATAATTAACATTTAGCGAAGCAGTGAGGCTACAGCTTAGAACGGTTAGTTGTAGTTGCCCCAAAGGTAACGCTTACCACAAAAGCTCTTTTTTTGTGTGTGGCCAGAACCCAATTAATAGCATTCTCCTGAGAATCACATTGAGATGTAGATAGATTAGAGTAACTAAAATACAGCGTATTATTGAACAGAGGCTGCTCCTTGGAGCTCTGGCACATGTTTGAGAACAGTTTTCACGAATTGTATTCTTCTTTATATTTATCAGTTTGCTCACTATGGCTTAGCAACGAGAAACCGCTTTACACATCGGCTCAGCGCCAAGTATGCATAATCAACTTGTCTGTTTGAGAAACCCCGAAGCCTGAAATACGCATCCGCCGCGGTGCATCAAGTTAATAAACCAGTAAAAAGGATATTGTAGGCAGAACGTCGTCAACCGAGGCTTGGCTGTGACAACACATAAGCGCTCGAAATTGAGTTTGTTTTGTCCGTCCGTCCATCCCGTCAGACTAATCTGTTAAGCTGATGGCGACTGTTGTCGTCATCGAAAATACACGCTTGCAACTTTCATCATCGTTCGACAACGTTCTCATCCCCACCCTCGCTATTTACACAGGCTGGCGTATACAAAAACTCATCTATAACTACTGCCTCCACGAGGATTTAAGCCCTTGTCACCGAAGCAATGTGCATTTGAGAGTCAAGTGCGCTGACCTCTGAGCTATCGCACAACTTTTTGTTTCTCTATTGAGTGAAAATAATGTCACTAATGCTTCAGTGGTTCTCAATTAGTGCAAGGCTTTGCACTCCACGCGGGTGCTAAGAGCAGTGGCGTCTGTACACGTATTTCGGAGGCTAGAACCAGCAGTACTGTAGGGAATAAAGATTACGCGCACCACATAGAAATAGCCCTTGACAAGATGGCGATGTGTTTCCGTGCAATTCTTCGTTGTCATGCTCATGACAGCAGCATCGGCGGCACAAAGGAGGCGTCCATGACAGCCACTACGATAAACTAAAGCATGGCACACACCCCCTATAGAAGATGAACCAAGAATAAGGTTGTTGGTAGCAAACAACGTCGAAATAATCGACAACGTCAATGACAACAATGACGTCGCCAAATGACACCAAGTCACCGAGCCTGAAAAGCAAGAAGTAACTGCCTCCCGTATGGCATTAGCCCTGAAATGCCCAACGCGTCGGTTATATTATGGTGAGTTTGATGCCTCAACAGGCTGACTTAGGAGGGGAAAAGGTAACGCAAACTCCGCAATTGCGATTCTGACTTGCTGGAAGAAAGTTTCCACTGTGAAAAAATCAACAGACCAATCACTAATAAATAAAGAGGCTGCTCCTTGGAGCTCTGGCACATGTTTGAGAATAGTTTTCACGAATTGGTACTCTTTTTTATACTTAGCAGTTTGCTCACTATTGCTTAGCAACGAGAAACTGGGTTATAACTTAAATAACATGGTATCTTTATTTGTAGAAATTTATGCTTGATGAATGAAATGAGTGTGAAAACGTTGTTCCATTATTACTTGATGCAGAACTGTGTCAGGACAATACAGACTTAAGAGTACAGGCAGACAATCCCTTGATGTGTCATGGTCTGGCCGTCTGGATCGCGTAGTTTCCTCTACAACAGTAGAAAGCGCCGCAATAACCGCGGCTTTGCGGAAACTACGGGCCTTTTCTGCACGAGATGTCGTGGTGCTGACGGATTCCAAGTCAGCATTACAGAGATTACATCGGGGCCTACCTCTAGAGAAGTTTACAAGGCAGTCCCTGGCACTGATCGACGACCTAACGAGCAAAGGATTTAACATAAGGTTTCCGTGGATTCCATCACACGTAGGAATTGATGGAAACGAGGAAGCTGACGCCCTTGCACGCCTAGCGCTCACATGTGTCCCAAAAGTGAAAGCTCCAAAAGCTTTTCGAAACCCTAAGGGTGCAATACGCCTTCACTTTAGAGAGATATTCAAGAATCCACACGAATCCTGTGTGACTCATGGATTTACACGTGAAAAAGCGACGCTTTTATACCGCATCAGGACCGACTCCGCGTACACCCCAGCTTGGTTATTCAAGACTGGGCTTCGCGCTTCCCCACTCTGTGTTTTCTGTGGTGACATTGGCGACATCGAACATTTCATTTGGCTATGCCCTCAGTTTGACACAGAAAGGAAAGTGATGGTGGACAGCCTACAAAAAAGCGGTCTCCCGCACAGGACCTTTGAAGAGGTTGTTTTCCCCGGAGGGCCCGCGGCATTCAGGAAGAGAGCGCAACGACTGCTGATAGCCTTCCTGCGAGACACGGGGCTCATCGACACCTGGTGACACACCACTGATCTCAACTCGAAGGAGGATCAGGCGGAACAATTGCCGGCTATGTATGCCAGGCTAACCCCGCCTGCTTCAACATCACCACCACCACCACCACCACCCTACAGGCAGACAACAACTGAATAGAATACAGACACAATAACTGAATCTAAAAATTGTGTAAGTAGACCTCAATTAAATTTGAAGGTCTTTTCATGTGCCACGCTATCGTCACGTCGGGCAAGTATTTACTTGCATGTTATCCTGGCAGAGCGATGGAAAAAGAAAGTTACGGTTTTACACAAGTTCTCAAAACTTGTTACACTGATCAACAATGCCGCCTCACCTTGATAACACAAAAACAACGAAAGAAATGATGCACTGAGAGATCCTGAATTAAATATATTCAACAATAAGATATTGAAATTTGTCCAACAACAACAAAAACAAATGCTTAGCATAAGCCTGTGGCCACACAGCCGTGAAGAAAGTGTTCCATAAAGGTGAATATTTTAACTAAATTAAGCAGGGGGATACTGAGAGAGTGGTTGCCCGCGCAATTGTGTAATTGAATTCCAGAACATGAGTTACTAAGTTGTGTACGTCACAATAAAGAAAGCGTCAAAATTTATTCATTCTTTCTGTACTATCTCACAATAATAATTACGTTTAAATACTGTAAGAAATATATTTTTTTTTAATTATTGCTTTAAAACACGTTTTTATACGACCCCAACCCTCTCCTTTAACAATGCGCTATATAATCACTGTTTTTTTTTTTTGTCCTAATCACAGTAGCGGGTAAGCGCAATCATTTGAGGGAAAAAATGGCAAGCGCCAATATGATCGTGGTTTTCATTGTGGCAAAATAGTGCTGTCGCAGTAAATGACTTGGGAGCCGAAGGAATCAGTGAAGTCTGCTTTGTGCTTCTTATTTTATTTTTTTACGTTGCCTACTAATGAATACTTTTTTCTTACTTTTCGAACGGCTGTAGAAACTTTGTACATTTGAGAACCTTCGCTCGGGTCTATGCAACATGACCTTTGGTGGTAAAGAGCTTTTAGAGGTGGTGACACTTCGCTTGTCTTTAGTTTCAAGATTAAAGTCTACTGATTGATTTTTCGAGTATAACTTTAAGAAGCAGCTTATGCAAAATCATAAATGGTATAGCGGAGGGATGCAAATTAACTTTTACTCCATGTGGTTCTTTAAAGGGACACTAAAGGGAAACAATAAATCAGTTTAGACTAATAAAGCATTGTGTGAGAACCCTGCAGGCAGTCATTTCAAGAAACTAGTTTGAATATTAGACGAGTAAATGAAGGTCCAAGTATCAGTATTTGAATTTCGCGTCGAAACGGCAGCGCCGGTACGTCATCGTGACGTCAGGGATTCCAAAGTTTGTTTTCGCATTTGGGCCGCGTTGGCTGAATAAAGGTTCCCGAAACTTGGCATGTTTAATATTTGGTTCCTTTAGAACACAATGTAGTCAATTTGTACCGCTATATATAATTAGTAGGCCCTAGAAGATGCCATCAAAATCCATTACGTCACAGCCCCCAGGTGCGGGAACTTAAGTAGGCGTCGCCACCCGCATTTCGTTCTTGCGCTTTTTCTGGCTTACCAAGCGTCTTGTCGTTGTAAGAGTGGTGTTTTTGGTGTTGTAGAACGGTGATTTACTGATGCAGAAGAAATCACTTTTCACTTTAGTGTCCCTTTAACGTGCGCCAAATTCCTCGTACACGACGCGTTTTTTCTTTTCATTTTTTGCACACCACGAGGACTCGAACCCGTGGCTATGTAGTCTGCTGCACAGCGCCATACCCCATATGACACCGGTTAGCATTGGATTGTACGCTTCTTAAATGTAACCAATATTAGCTTGCTATCGGCACCTCGGTTCCCTATGCAGGACGCTGCCCCTCGCGTTATTCTTACTAATCCTAGTACTTTCCCAAGACTTCTTCTGGATTCATTGAAGCTGTAACTTACCAGCGTAAACAGTTAAACTCATCTAAGCTCGATCGAGGCCTCAATTCTCCGGGTGTATCACGTTCCGTTTGCTTGCCGGTAAGAGGATGAAAGAAAGAGAGAACGCAGGGATGTTGACCAAAAATGCGTCTGGTTGGCTACCCTACTGTTTGAGATGCGAAAGGAGGGAATAAAAAAATGAAGTAGAGAGAGTAGGGGCAAGGAAATACGCGGTTTCACGCACGCACGCGGAGGACTTCGCCAAGTCAAAGGCGTTCACACAGGCCAGTCGCCTTCAAGAAACCCAAATTGCCTTCACAGTTGTGTGGGCCGACCAGCGATGAGGATGGTCTTCAAGTATCGCCAGCACGGACAACGGCCGAACGTCCAGTCGTAAACTGATGCGGTCGCATTGGCACACGATTAAATTCTTCAAGGTGGAACTTTGAAGGAATTGATTGTACCTAGTGGGGATGTCGTGAATCATGAAGAGCGTTTAGCAACATTATGAAGCAACGCAATGAATTTTCATATTTGAAGCAAATGACCGTAGCCCTTGCCTGCGAGAGAAATTCAAACGATCGTCAGGGGGGGGGGGGGGGGAGAGGGACTAAAGGGCGTAACGTACGAAGGTGAAATACTGCGGGAGCCATGTACTTCATGTGTACATATTTGTGAAAGATCTGAAGTGTGTTTTCAGAAGTTAAAAACAGTAAATAATGAGCGAACTTGACAAAAGAACTATGGCAGACTGGGTGGGCCCTGGGTGGATGGTGGAAAAACTTGTTAAATATTCTAATGCTCTTCATGTAAACTTCTCATTGAGATCACTCATGTCTTCAGGACTCCATCATGAGCCTAACATTGCATATGAAAACCCTCGCGGGTCGGAAGGCATTCATTCTTATTTGCTCGCAGCTGACGCTGTCAACGAAGTGTGCCTGCGAAAAGTTTCTGTACTCCTGTCAAAGTTTCATGTCGTGTTCCTCCGCTTTATCTCTTTATAATGATGATGTGTTTATTACTTTCTTATACTTTACTAACAAGAACAGTAAAAATATAACAAAAGAAGAGCGACATAGGAGATAAATGACGACGACGATGACAGTGACAATAGCGTGTTGCGCAAAAACAAAAATTACGTATATTATCCTCACAAAGTCTTCCATAACTCTACCCGGCATGTACGCTTTGAATTTTACCCTACTGTTATATAGGCACATGGTCGGAAACAAAATTCCAGAAAATAGCGACACTTGCTCACCTCCAACGTTTTCCCCGCCGCTGAAGTACCAACCGTCTCTGCTGAGGAAGTTCCAAAAAGACGAACGGAAAGTGATAGGAAAGGGCACAAAGAACAAGCTCTGGAACATAGCCTTATATTTAGGACGGGACAGGAAGTCACTCGCGTCCGTGCCGTACCTCTCCGTTAAAACTACAACATCCTTAAACTCGCTACCGGAACTGTGCACATGTAGGTAGGTGGGCGCTCTCTAAGTCGCCGGCCACTTGAGTGGCGTTTCACGGCTGTGAATAAATGAATCTCACTAGAGCAGCGTGCGCGATACCGAATGAAATGAGCATGAAAGGAAATTGTTCTTGCTGTCTTCATTACGCACGAGCTCACCGTCTGGAGCAAATGACGGGCTTTTACTAAGCCGCTCTCTGGAGCCCGAGAAACGTACTCGCCTGCAACCAAGACTTGCAAAGAGGGATTCATGAAACGAAAGGTTAGGTTAGGAAGCTCAAAAGTTCGGTTACGAGACTGGCGGCGAAGGTCCGCGTAACGGCTACAAAGTAATCGTCCGAGATGGCGTAGAGCCCAGTGTCAGGCAATTTTGTCTAGCCGAAGAAATGGAAGTAACACTAATGCTGATGGCTTTTGTAGGAAAATTGCATGACGGACATATTCGTAGATCTTTTTCTCTCTTCTTCGGCTTTGCATCAGCGCTTACGATTGCTCGTACGTGCGAAAATTTTTGGTCTGCATTCCACATCGTTGCCTCCGCGGCAGAAAGTGAGGTAACGTGACCTTTTTTTGAGACGGGGTTATCTTCACGTCCCATCACACCGAGGGTAGTATGGGAATTTACAGAGGTAAGGGGGTGCACGCAGGTGCCATTGTTTTCTTTGAGCCTTATCCTCTTGAACACTTTGCCCTATAGCGTAGTGTAGCATCTAACCTAGCGTAATTTGGCAGATATTTGAGTTGAAGGCACAGACGACTTTCCCAAGCAAAAAAAAAATATATTTGAGGCGACAGACAATATGAGCTGGTGATTCGTGAACTGCCCTCTGTCCTTTCCTTTTTACGTCGTACCGGTATCCTCTATTTCCTGTAAATACCAAACCACCGTGCACTCAAGTTAAATCTGTCGAAACTGAGCGCCCTAACAGTATTAGTGGCGATCTAATATGCAGAACGTTCTACTGCTCATTGGAACACTAATCAGGAATAAAACCAGTGTAATTGTAACATACATCTCTATGGCACTAAAGATTTGAGTGGCAGATATCTTCAATAATAAATAAATATTCTATATGCATACATATTAGTGTAAGAATCATTCTGGCTCTGGTGGTATAATTGTTGTATCATGTTGTAGTGACGGTTAAGAACGATGCAGTGTCAAAACTGTGAGTTACAAATTTAACTGTTTATTCGGCGAACCTGTGCCCAGCGTAACAATTAACTCTCAAGAAGAACGATAGCGGCGGGCAAAGTCCGGCGATTGTCGAAAACCTGATCAGCGGGTAAAGCGCATCGGCATATATACATGAGCCGTCAAAAGTTCCAGAGTAATCGCTTGCGCCGGCTTGTCTTCTAAAAAGTAATACACAATATGCGTCGCGCACACAATCAAGGTCCGGTCTGAATCGCAGTAGAAAAGATGCTTTACAGTAACAAAACGTGAAACCTTAACACCAAGTAATAAAAACAAACAGTTGTGTGTAGTTGGTTGGTGAGCTGAAGCGGAAGGTTGTAGTGGGTTGAATGGAGATTGTGCGCTTAGTGTTAGCCTTAAGAGTAAGCTTTAGCTCGCGTACGCGTATCTAAGTACATTTAAAAAGAGAATTCGTTTTTCTCGGCAACCACTGTACCAAATTTGACGAGGTTTGTCGCATTTAAAAGGAAGACTTAAAATCTAGCGACAGTTTGTTTCGAATTTTCAATTTATTTCGTCAATCTTTTATTAAGAATTAGAAAAAATGGAACATTTTCAGAAAACAAAACTATCAAGTTTACAACTCTGTAACTCAGTATGGAAAAATGATATCACCATTCTGGGAATTATAACTGATAGTAAATCTAAAGCGGACAAAATTGATAGGTTACACATATATCTAAAAAAAATTAGTATTGTGTAAATACAGTTTTTGCAGAACCCTCGTACACAACGTAACAAATTCACGTAAGATATACATTGACGTATCCAATTTGTCCGCTTTGTATGATCTAATGGATGCCGCTTACAGAACCGTGATATCTGCTTCTGGTGCAGAGCTATTAAATTATAAACTTCGTGCGTCTATTTTTTTCGAATTTTCGAATTTTAGAAAATCTGATTAGTAAAATTCATGCCCTAAATCAAAATTCCGCTTCGAGCAATCGCTAGAATTTAACTTTCTCTCTAAAGTGCAACAAATTTCGTTAAAATCCGTCCGGGGGTTATCTCAGAAAAGTGTGTTTGCGTTTTACATGTGTTAGAATAGGCCGCGTCGGAGTTGGGCCCGAGCTAAATCTTCCTCTTAATGACAATTTGAATACTTCTGGTGCTTTCGTTGTACTTTGAATTGTCATCGTCCGAAGTTTAATTCTAATGTAAACGGTGACTTTAAGTGAGGCTACAGTGGGCGCTTGAAATAGTGAAGAATTTTAATTGAATGTTCCAACTCATTCGCGCCCGAGGATATAGAGCATAATATATGGTATATTTATTGATTTCTTTTAATTTATATTTCCGTTTATCTATTGGATCATCTGAATTTATTCAGTCAATCATTCAGCTAATTCTTATTGTGAGTTTCGAAATGCTGGCCGCAACCGTGCACTGCTTAAAATCAGTAAATTTGTCATCAGTGACCTCACACTGATGACAAATTATTGAATCCTTGAAAGGATGACGACATTCGATATAAAATTTCTTTTAGCTATAATAACCTTATTCTCTCAGTGATCAGAATAAAATTACTCAAAGTTTATTACCCCTTCAGGGTAGATTTTACATATGATTACCAGGCGCCAAAGTAGAGGCTCCTCATTAATTTTGACTTCCGGAGACTCTCCAACGCGTGCCGCAATTTCAGTACACGTATTACGTTTTTATGGGTTAATTACGCGCCGATAGAAATAAGTATTCGTTATGTTATCTATGGTGGTTACATGTGTACGTGCTCTTGAATATCCAGGCTGGTTCTTACAGAGCTATACGAACTCTTGTTAACGTTAAAGAAACTGAGTCATAGGGAATGACGAGGCAGCTTGTACAAACTCATTGAAATCATACTTTATATTCTCACAAGCAGGCAGGTCATAAACAAAACACGCATACAAAAGCAAAAAAAAAAATACATGCGTTGTGACGAAGACGTTCGGAGTGCATTAAAAATGGCTGTGATTTTCCTGTGTAAGTTGGATCTCGAATCTTCTAGTCGTGTGGTAATTGTGGTAACTTACGGTAATTGGGAAGAGCAGCTTAGAAGAAGGTATCTTGAGGCCGCAACACTGGCCGGGTAAACCCTGTTGGCGTTTGCCAGCAGGAGCTTGAGCTACCGGAGCAGAACACGCCGCACAGGCCTGCGTTGCACAACGCGAAGCCATTTACCCCTTGTAGGCAACGGGACTGGCCCTGATGAGGCTCCTCTGAATACGTGGGAGCCTGCTGTGACCACTGACTTAAAGCTCGATGTGTCGCTGTTTCTGCGCCCTGGACGCTACCTTGCCCCTCCTCACGCAGAACGTCTTCGCTGCTCGTCAGTTTCCTCCGAGCGCTTCTTTCATACGACCTTATGCGTTCTTCCTTACCTGCAGCAGGTAAGGAAGGAACCACACTCTCGTGACGCCTATGCATACAGCCGAGGTCGTGCTGTACGCAGTGCTCGCACTCAGCGATTCCTTCGGCGACGATTATATCTCTTTATTTTCACCTATTTTAATGCCTTGCCATTAGCAGTGTCAGAGCGCAAAAAACGGAGTGTGTGTATGAAATGTGGGAAGCATGTCCCGTCGTAGAGGTAGAGAGTGGATGGAAGAGATTACAAGAGCGTAATATGCAGTGCAACCGTAATTGGGCCTGAGCACACCAACATCAGTAGCACTTCGCCCCTTGTAGAGGGAGGACATGTGCCGCGTGAGCTCCTTAACAACACTGGGCATCCTGGTTTAAATAATGAATCCGGGACCTCGAAGAGGTGCGACGTACTGCTAGCGCATTTATCTTGCATTTACCACTGCCACTGTATTTGCCTGCATGTTGTATTTGCCTGCCACTGTATATTGCCACTGTATTTTGGTTCATCGTGCCTACGCAAGCAAATGTCACCACGACAAACGGGTATCATGGCGCGGTGCGTGAGAGTCGCTTCAGTGGACAGGCTGAACTTGATCCGACCGACGCAGAATAGCAGCTCAACGACTTTGGATGCCACGATGCGCTTCACACGCATGCCTGTCGAGCATATAGCAGAGAGAACTTCGCGTGGAGTCATCTTTATGAACCTTTATGGTTTAAGCGCTGGCTACATAAACAATAGGATGAAAAGTCGAGCGAGTTTGTATAACTGATCGACCAACACCGGGGCAAAACGACAAGGCTCAAAGACACAAGAGCGTGCTTGTCCCGTGGCGTCGTTCGTCTTTGTGCCTTGTCATTTTGTGACAACGTCACATTCGTGGTCACCTAAGACCTTCTAAGTCATCTAAGTCATGTAAGTATAATATAGTCTCTGTCAAAGTGCACCTGCGAACATTTTTCTTGCTTTCCCGTTTCGTCTCTGGTCAAGAACTTCTTCCTGGGGTTGTTAAGCAGAGTTTCCTTTCTTCTCCGAGGTGTTTGTTTGAACAGTGGGATGTTGTAGTCTACTAAAGCACGTTCGTCGGTTGCCAGCGTTCTCTGGCTCACCAGTGCGAACGAGTTTCCATCAATAGCCCGCTAAAGTTAGAAAGAGCTACGATAACTTCGTGGGATTCAGACAGGAAGGCAGGAGGTCAGCGCTAGCCTCGGTGCGTTTGGCGTGGTTGCACTTCCAGGCCGTTCGCCGCCTGCACTGTGACGCCGCCTACTCGCACCGTGGGGTCGCGCGGACTGAGTTGACACAATGCCAGGAGTGCTCCTTCACTGTCTGGAGCGTGGCACCTAGCTGATGCTTGTCATGCGAACATGTGATCCGTATCTCTCTATCTCGTTTTCTTTTTCTCTTGTTCTCTGTCTCTCACAAACACACGCACTCTCTCTCTCTCTCTGACTCTCTCTTTCTTTGTTATTTTACATCTATAATTTTTTCTGACGCAACTCGTGCCTCATTAGTGGATGTGCCCCTCTTGCTAATTTCGCAGTTGACACGTGTTACTGTCGCTGCCCTCATGCTGAACTGCCACCTTCGTTTCGGAATACCATTCCTGCTGCCACTCCTCCGTCCATTCTCCGACCTATCACATGAGAGTTGCGCACCCTTATGAAACAGAAAGTAAAAAGTTGTAATAAGTCACTTAAACGACTGGTTTCTACAATGGCGTCTGCGACGACGATAGCAGCCACGAAGGTAACCATGAGAACGTGTGCGACAAATATGGCATTCGAAGATTTGGGTATTACTTTAACTAATCAGGATACGCTCCCATTCGGAGGTTTTTCATCGGGCTTTAGCCGCAGGAACATTTGCGTAGCCATTTGCGACTATCTCTGTGACGCGCGAAGGCTACAATGTTAATTCTCGAAATCAATAATTGGATAGCTCCTTAAATCGATGATTATATTTCCGAAGTTATTCGAATACCACACACAAAAAATTGCTCTTTATATATATCTACAAGTATATTTATTTTGTATCTGCCAGTTAAATCCATCTTCCAATTATCATAAACGTTATACGTCATCCTGATCTACTTTTTCATTTAGTTTTTTCTCTCCAACCCTTTCTTTAACCTTTAACCGCCGGCTTCTCGGCCGATCCCCCGTACTGGTTAAGCGCCACGAGTGAGGAACAACCAAGCAAGCAAACTGCACGGCTACGGTTACGACAACAATGACTGCTCAATGGCAACAACTGCGACACGATGGAAACTCCGAAGGCGGCATGATGGCCCAAAGAGGGGAGGAGGGAGTAGATAACAGGGTGTTGTAAATTGAGTTATTTCATGGTGTCGCCTTCTGCCAAGGTACGGTAATTATCAATGTGACGACAATCATGGTGCCTGCGACAGATAGAGTAAGAATTGGCTGAAGTAGCTCTAAGATTTATAAATGTATATCCCTTTCACGAAGTGGAGCACTTGTGCTGATGAATAAAAATGTGCCGATTGATGGCCCGTTTCTAGGCACAATTCCAATAATGTCTTACTATTTATCCCGTCGAGTGGCCTACCCGGTAACTGCATTTGCACAGGTTTCGGCGACAAGTAAAAATAACAATTTAAAAAAAAAACTCGTAGTTCTGCTTACGCAAGATTCCTAGAAAGCGGAGAAATGAAACCCCACGGGAAAGGATGAGAGAAGCGTAGTAACAACACTGAAATACAGGAATATTTTTCTTCATTGTTGACTATGCATGCATTGTGCCGCATAACCAGATCTCCCCACTTTCACCGCAGCGAAATAATCTCTACCAGATGCGTCGCATATAACGTAGCACGCGGGCGCTGAGCATTGCTCGCAAGCCTTCCTCCTTCTCCTCCTCCTCCATTTACACCCCGCATATGGAGTTGACGCAAGAGCGTGATTCAAGTAAACCTTTTCTTGCGCCGCACCGCTCTTCGGAGCCGAAGTGAAAAACAGAAAGAAAAAGAAAAAAACAAGCAATAATTGCGTCTTCCCGTTCAAGTTTCACTTGCCGCGTTCGCGTTTCACTCCTTCCCAACAGCCCATCCCCTAATGCTCTTTCGATTGCTTCTCCTGCGGTAAAAATAATCTTCGTTTTAAGTGAACTGAGAAAGAAAGTTTGAAATTTTTAATCGTGTTCCCACAATTCTGCGCAAGCAGATTATGAAACGTGGGGAACACGTCGCAGGAAGCGCTCTTCTCTTCTCAGCACTACCGAACGGTGCAGTTCGTACAGTGTTTTGGATGCAACTGCTTGAACCCACAATGTTCATATTTTCCCATGCGTGGGCACTAAGCAGCTTCAGTGCTGGATGGCGTAAGAGCGTGAGTACAGCACAGATGGGTATTCTAAAGCAGCAGCTCAGCTCCTAAATTAGATTTCACTACTTTAGGTTTGCACCGAGTATGTAGCTCTGAAATTTTAACATGCGCGTCTGGCCACGATTACGGCATCGAGGGAGGCTTCACTTTCGCCGAAGCAGCAGGTAAATAATTACACCTGCTCGGCATTGCAGTTTTCGCGCAAAAAAGAAAAGAAAACTACTGGTGCTTGTTTTAGTCTCGAAAAAGCTGGACTAGCTTCAGAGGTTCATTGCGAGCTCGGTTACGACTATCTCGTAAGCTCTGTAGCATATTTATTTATTTATTCACATGTGTCCTACCTTTGTCATTTAACCGCCTTCACCTGCAACAATTGGGGAACAGAAATCTACTTTCCAAACCTGATTCTATTATCCCTTGCTCCTCCCTCGCCAATTTTTATTGTATTGTTACTGGGCAACCAAGAGTGGCGCCAGTCAGAAGAAGACGATTTAACGTGTCTAGGTGGAATCGGTCACGGCAGCCATCTTGTTTATGAAACATTGTCTCTCTTGCAAATATTGTAAATACATCGTTATATGTGACTTCTCCAATTCAACAAATTGGTGAGAGGTGCGGGGTAGCCACGAGAAAGAACATGGGAGCTCTGCAGTGGTCGTCCCCTCGGACTAGACAACGACGCGTAAACTAGACGGCCGTCGATGTAGACGTAGATCTCTGTGATCTAGTCGCACACACCCACGCTGGCGGATTGGCCAAGTATCGGGTAGGTTATAGTAAAGTGTAATATAAGTCAAATTGTTTAGTAGGCAAGCTACAACTTAAAAATATATATTGTAGAGCCAGCATGATTTTACGAAACTGATAATTATACCATAACCATGAAGTAAAAACAATTCAAGTTCAATTTTGGTGAAAGAAAAGGAGGCTAAAAGAAAGTTGTATTCAGAGTTCAATCTCATTGATCCTAAAAGAAAATCTTGGATGGCAGCGTTAACCTTGCCGTCGCTATGCCGAAGTGTAGATGCACCAAAAGAAAGAACATTTTGAACAGTTAAATTTAATCCAAGAAGGTGCAGTGCTGTTTCTAGGCTTCGTTCTTTCTTAAACTAATACACTGTCTACAAGGAATTAAAAAAATGTTCTATGGTTTCATGTTCCCTGCACACATCACAAATCGGTGAGGGTGCCAGACCAGCCCTGTATAAGTAAATATTTAAAGAAGGTATGCAACAAGCCTACTAATGGCTACTTCCATTTTTCTAAATTGGCAAAGAGTGCTTTTCTAGGGGTACAATAAATGTTTAAAACACGAGGAATTTGTTATAGATGGCACAGTGAATTCTCGCATCATCATGTGCCTCCGAAATCTTGCTGCTTTGATTAAGGCAGCTGTAGGGAGAATTTGAATGGCTGGGCCAGCTAGCGACGCTTTCGCCCATAAATCAGCCGTTTCATTGAGAACGAGGCCTGTATACCCAGGTACCCAGACTAGGGGGATGTTAGTTAAATGTTGAGGTACTAAGGTTTCAAACACTCGCAAAACCCAAGATCCATTAGGTGCTGTGAATGAAGCACACAAGGACAAAGAATCAGTAACAATGATGACATAATTTATTGTTTGGCTTAATTTACGAAAGGCCAGTACTACTGCTAAAAATTCTGCAAGAAATATTGGTAAACAATATGGAAGCCGTAGGGAAAATGACCAAACGAGAATAGGGCTGCGTATACCAATACCACATTTTTCTTGGTTCTGCGTGACATCAGTCGTTACGACTACATTTCTTTGTGATGTTAATAAATAGACCTGTAAAATAGCACTTAACATTAAGTAAGGCAGGTGCGTTGCGTTGCTTGAAAAGATATTGCCAAATTGCATGTTAAGACAATCTTCCCCGTCACAATGGGCTTTACCACTGTGATCCTAACGTTCAACGGATCGAGAAGAGTTTGTACAAAATTAACTTGAGGAGTGTAGAATCGAGACTAATGTGCATCGAAAAACATACCAGGCTGAGAAACGAACAGTTTCGCAACGTCTTATTGGAGATTCGTACGCCCTGAAGAATGTTTGTACCACGAGGACACGAAACTTAGTTACAAGAGAGCAAAAACTTGCTTCTAGATAAAGAATATTTGCTACAAATTTACACAGCCCTAAACATAGTCCTAATGCCTACTTTTCTAGAAGTACAAAGAGCGAAGTTTATATGCAGGCCCTCCAGAGTATAGTACACAGCCGAATTCCAGGACAGGGCATACATACCTACCGTAGATAGATAACAAGATTGCCCTGCGTATCCCTGATCGACTGTTTCTCAGTCTACGTAACAAACCCACCGCTCGAACGCCCTCAGCTGCAATATAACCTATGTGCGCACGCCATGAAAGAGAGCTGTCGTATATAACACCAAGACAATGAACAACATCCACTTGTGGAATGAATTCGAGCTGGTACGACAGATATGTATCTACATCAAACGAAATACGAGCAATGAGCACTTGTCCACGTTTAGAGCCAGACGAATGGAATTTGGCCAAAGCTCCTAGAACAGATAAACAGCATTGCAGGCTTTCGTAGAGTGTTTGAATATCCTTTGCCGATGAGAAGAATGCAATGTTATCCGCATACACCTAAGTGTCCCCGTCCTCTTGGGATGGAAAGGAGCTCAGTAAAATATTGAATAAAACTGGATATAGCACTGAGCCCTGCGGAACCCCTTTTGGCTGTCTATATGTACTCGATGAAAAGCCGTTCTGGAAGCAATAAAATTTTCTGCCACTTAAAAATTGCGTAATCTATGCTTGCAAATATTTGGGGAACTTAAGTTCTCGCAGCCGGTTTACCAATATCTCGTATTTGACGCTATCGTATGCCTTGGTGACATAAAGCGTAACCAATGCCGCATACTGACCTTGGCGCTGTGCAAGTTGTATATGACTTTCCAGGTCAATATGAACCTGCCATATGGAGCACCTCGGCCTGAATCCAATTCGACATGGACTTAAGTAGCTTTCTTGTATTAATATTATTCATAACGCGAACATGTAAGGCTCTTTATATAAACATTACAAAATTTCATGTAAGAGCGATTGGTCTAATGTTGTCTAGGGTATAGCCTTCTTCAGTTTTTTTTTTTGTAAAATCTTTGTAATCTTCCATTCTAGTGGAATCCAAGCTCCTCCAACTGAATAATTTATGATGCTTAGTAGATCGTTTTGGAATTATTCGCAACTCGTGCGCCGAAGTCATTGCTTGTTCCTCGTTTGACTGCATTTGTGGAAGTTCTCGTAGCTTCATCTCCGCTTTTTTTTTCAGTTGCTTCAGTATGCGAGAGGGTCTGATTGTTAAAAGTGTGAATCCCCATTTCATTTATTAGCGGGACAAATAGCCGATTGAAGGGATTTCACGCGTCAAAATACACAGTTGGCTACCAGTGATGTCGTGGCGATTTCTCTGGAGTAATGTTGAACGCATTGTTAACGTTCTCCTAAATAGTAGTGTACGCAAGCACATTAGCTTTCCGACACCTCATAGTAGGGCCTGCACGATGTCACAAGGAGCTACACCTGCATGAAGCCGTTTGAGTTGTTCAAACGTATTCGCAATTCTCCCCTCTTGATTAATGTCATGAGGAATTGACGAGGCTTGGAGAGACCTGGCATCTTAGAGCTGGGTCTTCACTTTTCAAGGAATTTTCTTGAGTGGGGAAGCTTTGCACTCTAATGCACTAACTTTTACAGTACACGTACACAACAGATTGCCTCTTGCACTTCCTCTGCCCGCCACACTTCTAAGAAAAAGGAAGAAAAATCGCCGACGTGACTGAAGCGCCTGAGTGGATTCGTGAAGTACTCTCCTCTCAGCTTTTCTTCCCTCTTTCTTTACTCAACCGCCTTCTTGGGCACTTGCGAGAGGGGTGCAACGGCCTTCAAACAACCGCGCGTTGGTTTGCTGCTGAAAGTAGTGCGGTTATGCGGACGCGTGTTTTTCTTTCTGTTTCATTGTTCTCTTTCAACGCTCAACGATTTGCCACCGTGGCTTGCCCAGCCATGCAGATGGTCGTGAGAAAGAGGGGGATTACCGGCTGCGCCCCAACGAGACGACGCGCCTAGATGCGAATCGCACGAGCTCGGTCGGGTTGGAAGAAAGCTGACACCAAGTTCCAGCCAAGGTCCGGGTCGACTCGGCATTCCCAGCAGACAGAGAAAGGAGCGCACGAACGGAGGGGGGGGGGGGGGGGGGGGGTGATGCTTAGCGTGCTTTGAGTTAAAGTTAAGCAGAAAGAGAGTTTGCAGAACGAATAGGGAGGAAAATAGACGAGGTATTCGCATAACTTGTATAAGCAACGACGAGGTACTTTTACGGTGAGGCTTCTTCTTTCCTCATTTTGGTCAGTTTAGTCGACTCTAGTGGTTTCGTGGCGCGCGTTATCAGAAGGTTGCGTTCGATAACGAAGAAATGTCCAACTGGGACCAGCTGTCACGTTAGCGGTAAACAAAATTGAAATGGCAGCGGAGTAAGAAAGAAAGGAAAGAAAAACAAAGAAAGAAAAAAGGCATGGCCAGCACAGAGCTAAGGCTGCAATGCAATGCCATCAAGGGTCGGAAGATTCCTGGGTAAGTGATGAATACGCAAAAAAAAATCTTTCCTTTCTGTACATTCTATTCAGCGAAAAAGTGCCTGCCGGGAAGGTTACCCATGGGCGTAATCTCAGGCTGTAAAAATAAATGCGAAATCTTTACTACCTTAGCATCTCGTCTAACGTTAGTATAAATACCCACGTGAGACTATGACAACAATGAACAGGAAGGCGTGTGCTGAAAGAGCTTATTGACTTATGGGAAGGCTTATATTTTTCTGTGTGTCCTACGATTGTTAACGGGCACGCTCCTCACAAGTTGCTAACAAATATAAAATGACCACGAACAATATGAAAATCCCTATCCTTAGTTCTCGCAGCGCTCACAAAGACGGGGGTAAGGAGAAGTGCACTGCACATGCACCGAAAGGTTTACATAGCTGCCATATGACTGCCTGCCAACAGATGCGTTGTTGCAGCATCCATGGATCGAAACCGCAAACTTTTCCTCAAAAGCAGAATAACAAAGCATTCCAGCAATATCCACAGGTTCTTTATCGAATAATCTCTACAAATATTCTACAAAGGGACCGTTCGGAAGTCTTTACACCACAATAGGCCGTAGGAATCGGATTAGCTTATGTACTTGTTCGATCGACAGCACAGATTTTATATCAGCTGAGAGACAAGTGTATAAGAATATAAGTCCTAGATATGGCCTCGAACAAGTGTAAAGGAAGCCTAGGACCAATATACAATAATTTTGTTCCGAGTGGCCCCTCTAGGACCTCTCTGATGCGTCACTGGCGCATGAACCTGTATATCGGCGTATGTCTGCTAGACTGCTGAAAACTGCCTTTAACGAAGCTGCGCTAGGAGCACCACCAGCGTAATGCCGCAGGCCTCAAGCCCACTCGCACTAATTCACAAATTTCATACGTGAATGCAGTAGCCAGCGCACCACTGTGTGAGGTCCCTGCGGCGCTGTTTTCTCGGCACTGACAAGCAAAACGGGCAGGCCACGTGCGTGGGAAGCGCCAGGTGGCCGCGTCAGCTCGGGGATCTTTTATTATCGGCTCGAGCGTTGGCGCAGTGGAGCACTTTCTGTCCTCCATCGCCAATCGTATACGCCAAAGCCGGCTTCCAATTGCATGGTTTGTGTCGCTATGAAAGGGACGCCGTTCGGATGCAGAGTGGCGGTATACCTGTGAGGCACCACCGTTACATCCCTCCCTCACTGCCGTCCTTGCGTTTGGCATGCAGGAGCTCACGGAAAACGCGGCGCTCTGCGGCGGAGATAGGTGAAGGCAGAGAGGTTATTGCCAAAAGAGTATATGAGAAAGGAGACCCGATAAAAAGCTACTGAAGGCACGGCAGACGGCATCGGCGTCGTGACAGCGAGGCAGATTCCGCTCTCTTTGGGCCGGATACCGGCCATGTTTAGGCAGTGCGGCAGTGTACGCTTCTTTTCCCCGATCACACTGCTGTTAGGTATTTCTTGTTTATTTCCAACCAACGTCATACTCGTTTAGCTACCCGCGCTTGGTGTAGGGGAAAATGGGAAAATATAGATAAAAAAGTAAGATAAAAAAACGCAAAGCTAAGCAAAATGGTAAAATGCCAGTGTGAACAAACTAGCAAATATATGGCCGCTAAGAATCGCAGGCGTCCATAGCGTCCTCGTTCATTGCCTTCAAAAAGCGCAATGGGGTTTTTGTGGCCCCGTTCACGCAAGTGTTCTTAGTTGAAGCCATTGTAGCGGAAATAAAACGAACACAAATAACACAAGAGCGGACAGCTCTTGCGCTACGTAGCGTTCGTGGTGTCCATTCTTGTGTTCTCTGTGTGCTGCTTTAGTTGCGCAAATATGGCTTCATGAAGTCTCAACCAACCAGCCGAAGAACAAGTTATCGTAACTTCTTAGATGTAGATCCAACAATTTTTTCCTTTGTGAGTGGTCTGGCATCCAAGTCGCCAAGGCAATCTCACGGAGCTAGCTTTATCGAACCATTCCACAGAAAAGCGTGGAACGATGTGCACTGACACATGTGGTGCTCTTTTGTGTCGCTACACCAGCACAAATTGCATGCGGCGCTGTTGAATAAGCATTCGTAAATGCGACGCCCTGCCACATGCGACACAATAAAGTTGTTTTCCAACGGGAGAGTCCGGATGGCAGGTGAAGGTATTCGGTAAGTGCAGTGAAACAAGTAAAAGCTTATCGTTTGACTTTTCTATATCGCTCTAAATCAGTTGAACAGTTCTGTTTATGACACTTCATAATGAGGATTCCTCTGGCTTCAGATACTGCCCAAAATATCGTGCCCAAGTAATCCGTAGGCCGAATGGAGCTTGCCAGCCTGTATCGTAATTGGATTACCAGAAACCGCGATTACGAGAACCTTCCCGCTTGACTAATGAACTAGCCGAGGGACTTAGCGAATAATTTAGGATGCCATTCACTTTGAGCGCCAGGTCGTTGCCTTGCCGAGCAGAACGGCTGCGTTAATTATTAAACAGTCTATGCACACTCAGAACTTCTGTCACATCAAGGATGAATTTGAGTGTTCTGGCAGTCCTTTAGAAACGCAAATCATCTTACAATATGGCATGTGCAACGAAATGGAGCACGCTTCCCTGCTCTGTCTATCTTCCTGTACTTTCACGGTGCGTTTCCGTCCAAAGCGGTCCGAATTAGCATAGTCTACCTGCAGAATAACAGATTAGACTCGCACCATAGTCATGCGTGGTCAGTGCGCAACCACGCGATTACGCCTTTCTTTTCGGTCTAATTAAGGATTCGCTGTACAAGTGATTAGCGCTGATGTCAAACACATGTTCTCCATGTGCACAGGTTTCCCAACTTGGAGATGTTAAAAACCCACAAGAGTTATTCTAGCTTTGGGTATTCCTAAATAGGAAAGTATTTACCTACGCGTAATGGAAGGATGCGCTTACATCTGTCTCCATGGGTATGGTAGCTAGAGAAGTAGGTGTGCCGACCGACCCGTGTGGAGCGCAGTTCTATACTTCTCCGTATCATGACGCAAAAGTGGCGCTGCGTGCAGTACAACGGTTCTCAGCTGCGCATGCCGTTTGGTAGTTGTGGCAGACAGCCCGCAGAAAATAAAGCACACAGAGTGAAAACTGTCACCTCTAGCACTCACTTTGTGCGATGTGGAGATACCGGTCTTTCTTGTTACGTATTTGCAAGTTGCTAAAATATGTTGAAGTTTCTACGACGAAAAGGTGACCGGCGTGGTTAGCGAAAGCACATCTCCGATGGCGAATAAACGGAATCCGTACCAAATAGTGGCGGTATTTCTGCTTCACAGAAGATCAACAAGCACACCTACTTGTTCGCTCTGAACTATAAATCACGGTGCCTAAGCAACAACAGGCACCGCTTCTGGGCCAAGGACGCTTTTAGGAAGAGTTCCTCAAGCGCGATTTCACCCATATTGTAGACTAAGAAAAGTTTACCAAAGATGCAATAATATAGTGTTTTTGCTCATCTCTATAATATGATGACAAAAGAATAAGAGATAATAATATTTGGAACTGTGACCCCACAACGTGACTGGGACTGCAAATTCTCGCAATTTGTTTGCAGCGTCGGAAACGAACGCTAAGCCTGACGTTAGGCCCAGCTTCGTTACCGGCATCCGAGCCCGGGGTTATGGCAGCACCATCTAGTGCCATTGTTGTGCAACCTGGAAGTTCATGCCTTCCCTCTGCGACACCAGGCGGAGAGGAGCTTATGGATGTAGCGTCCGCAGATGCGTCTGTGACTGTAGTCATGGACCACGCCTCCCCCTCAGTTAGACGCCTAGCGAAGTACGAACTCTCAATGGGAGTTTATGCGCGAGGCCGGCTTGGCCGGAAGGTCATGAACCTGTACTGTTTTGTTTGTTTTACAGCGAAAGCTGTATATCACCAACCTTCCATAGGTTTTTCGGCGCCCGGCAACAAAAAAGTCATCATGCGGGCTGATTCTGGGGATAGCGCAGGAGGAGTCCAAGCTCAATGGCACATACCCCTCCGGGCTCGGGTAACTGTAACGCACGTTTCACCATGCAAACAAAAACAGAACAGGGCTCTCGAGCTCTGCAAGACGAGTTCAGGCGCTTGGAAAATTACCACCTGCCTACGATAGCCAAGACTTGTCAAGCACTACTGCAGGAAACACATAGGATTGCAGTTGCGGCATTGAACATTCGTTGACTGAATCAGCATGCGGAAGATCTCACGATTCAATCCTGAACGAGATACCCTTCCTGTGTCTTTCGGAAACGTGGTCACACCCGTTCGCCCAGCTTAATGGCTACAGCGGAGTTGTGTGGGATCGCCAGGTGGAGTCGCGCGCTGCAGGTGTTGCTATATACGTAAAGAACAACATTCAAGTGCAACCGTTCGATCTTGGGATGAGCAGAATCGTCACAGACTGTGCAGATGTTTGTGCCATACAAACGAAAGAAGTAATCGTGATGTCGATGGTGTACATCTCGTCCGCTACTTCCAAGTCCGAAATGGAGGAGTTTAAAACCACGTATTTGTAATGGGTTAGATAGAATGATACCACACCTGTGACCATCAACGGAGACTTCAACGTGGACATTTCTAAGTCAGAGAAGAAATAGTTCATGCAATACATATTGGAAGAGTTTGAACTGCAATGTTACTCTAACCCTATGGTACCTACCACGCATCACAGGACGTGCATTGATTAGATTCTAGCCAAGAACCTCTCTAGTGCGGCAGTCGAACCCCTGAGTGTACATCATGGTGATCGTAAAGCAATCGTGACCGCCCTGAAGAAATAAAGAGTCTCAATGGAACAAAAACCACTGCCCTTACTAAATCAGCCATTTAAACACAACAACTCCCATCATCAGACACTTCAAACAGATAACAACTATTCCGCTCTGTGAAGATGGAATGGCAGCGAAAGCTGGCGACAGCCAAAGCTCTAAAACAAAAAGCAAAGTACATTCGCTGCCATCTTCACAGATTAAAGTGGCCGTCATTTTGTGTTTTTCTTTTATTTTTCTTTTGCTTTTTTGTATTGCTTTGTTTTATGATTCCCATCAATGATCCGCACCCGTACTTAGGCAACTTAGCCGTCATTTTCATTAAAGTTTCTCTTTCTGTCATATGTGCCTTGGAAGGTGGGGGGTGCGGGGCAAGAATAGCGACAAGCAGCGAGAGTGATAGTGCGCCGATCGAAGATTGTTGTTGCGTCTGGGAAAAAGGACGAGTTGGGGGGGGGGGGGGAGGGAGGGAACTTGGGGGAGCGCTGACGGGCTGAGCTACATGTCGCTGAGCGGAGGCGTTGGGCATATTTCATTTCCCGCTACTGCGGTCGTCGCGCCTATACAGACCAATATTCCCGTCAGCTTTCCTGTTTTTCTTTGCTGCTAGCTCATGGATTTTGCTGTTGGTGGAGTTGCTTTTATTGTTGTTGTGGTTTTGCTCTTGTTGATATAGTTGTTAGTGTTGTTGACATTGCTCGCTGTTTGCCCCTTCAGCTATCGCATTGGATGGGTAGCAGACGGCGACGATGTTGTTGATGTGGCCTGTAACCTCCTTAATGCTCTTTATAGGACGCAAGAGGCCCATCACGACCACACAAGACAGCAAAACATCGCGAAAATTGCACGGAAACTAGGGAGAAAAATATATGCGAAAAGCAGAAATACTGAAAACGTTTCCAGCGCTTCGCTAAATAAAGAGAGCCTGATACAACATGGAAGGAGCCTGCAATTTCAAGACTGCGTCGCTGCGTGGTGCAGCTCAAAGCCAACAAAAAGCACAAGTCATGAAAAATAGCTTGTGCTAAGCGCATGCCAGCGGCTCTGCACACGTACATCGTAATACAGTTATAGCTTAGCAGGTTTACGGGCCAGGGGGCCCAGCGGGCGAGCGGAGACAGCAACGGAGAGCTGCACGAAAGGTGAAGTTTTAGCTCAGCGATTCCTAGCTGTTTCGGGCAGAGTAGAGTTCCTCGATGTCAGCACCGGCTCCCGCTGTGCAGGGTGGTGACACCCTACGACCATGCCCACGCCGCACCACCGCCATGTTGTGCCGGAGCTGCTGACGCGGCCGTACATGCGCGTGCATTATTCAGTGCGGCGCTGTCGTGTTATTTGTGGTGTCTGTATAATTTTCATGGTGCTGAGGACGTGTTCGCTAAGTTTGTGTTTCGGGCTCTCGATCTAAGATTAAAAGTGCGTGACAGTTTCATAGTTAAAGACACTCCGTCATACCCGTTTGCTGCACACCTTTGTGCAGCAAACGGGTACGACTAAACTAAGCGGAAAAACGACACCTATGACATAATTTCCCCGCTACCGAGAAAGCAGGAAATACACCGCAATAATATTGTTTTATGAAGTTATTATGCTTGAATTTATGTCTTCGTGTGAAACAGCCTTCAGGAAATTTTCCGAAGCACTAGCCGTTTGCCTTCGTAATCATTTATTCAAGGTGACGAGAAGCCTGCTTGGACCCTACGAGTAATTTCCAACAATCACATGCACTGAGCACCGCAATGTTAGAAAAATGTTCTCAGGGAGTTTTGTGTTGCAGCTCAGCATTTATACTCGCACTGATTTTGTCAGTCAGAGCTAATGATGGAATAAAACATGGAATTAAAACCACTGCGGATTTAATCTTTGGATGATTGGTTTGCAAGTCTATAAGAAGCATATATCAAGGACTTTGTTTTATCAATTCTCTCAAGCTTATGTGCACGACATCCTGTGGTTTCCGGCAGATGGACGTGTCGGTGAGGTGTTTTGGATCAGATGTTAGTTATTTCAGAGCTGTCTTCCTCCGGTTTTGCTCAAGTGACAGCTATATATTTTGTCAATAAACTTTCACTTTCGTTTCACAATTTTCACAAGCCGAGCGCATGGACTTTTACTATAGGCTGTAGATATCTGCAACCACAGTGTTGTTTTATCTGTGTTTAAAGGCCGCACGACTGAGATTACGTACCTTGATGTTGCTTTTCACTTAGAAAAATGAATAATTCTGTAGATTTACGTGCAAAATCACGACTTTATTTTTTAGCACATAGTTGCGGCTTCAAAATAATTTTGATCAGCTGGGATGTAAGTCTGTTTTTGGTCACGTGCTCTTTATCATTCTTACCTTTCAAAGGCACGATTTGTATTTTGATAACTACAGTACCACTAGTTATTGGCGACGCTGCCGTATTTACTAACCTCATTTTCTCCTATACCTTTTCATGTCATTACTAAGCTATAGTTCTAGGTAAAATTGCGTCAGCCTTTTTGAAGGACAACCTTTACGTATACGCCATACACGTCAACAATGCTTCCGAAACAAATTTGTGAGCTCGAAACTTATTCCAGTATTGTTTTACTGCTAGCGTTCCACCTGTTTTTAAGGTGGGATGTAATTATTGCAATGCACGCAAGTGTTCAACTGCGAAAATTACAACTTTTCGCTCTGTTCACGAGCGAATAGCCTAAATTCCCGCTGTTTGTCATAGCGCGCCTTTACGTGTTCCAGCATAATATGGAGGTGCAAGCGGATCTATCACCACCCTGTAAGCATAGAATGTACTAAAGTACAGAGAAGCGTGGTATCGAGGCGCCCTAGGGCAGAGCGCTTTGCTGCGCCAGCTGTCAAGCAAGGGTGGAGTTACTGTGAAAATATCAGTACGCTCGCTTCAGGTTCTCGATCGCGGTCACCAACTTCATATCGTCGCCAAACGGTCAGGTTGCTGAAATCTCTTGCAGGGCACAGAGGTCGTCTTCAGTGGTGAAACACTTCTGAGGCTTTTCCATCTGCCGGCCAGCCAGCGCCGCGTTTAACACGACGCCGACGAAGTGCCGCTGTTCGTGCGAATGGTCGCCATGTTTGTTTCGCAAAAACGCTGCTCCGCTGCGCGATCTCCATTGGGGAGAGGATAGCAGCGAGCGAGCGCCCTGCTCTATAAGCACGCTGGCGACCCAGGGTACCGCACATGCGCATTGCCGTATCCGCTCGCCCACTTGGCCTTGTGGTCCGTAGGCCCGCTGAGCTATATTATGTTATGCTTTGTTCATTTAATCTGAAAACGTTATGAAATGTTTATTTATATCGAGACGCCATAGGAATAAGGAACCACTACATCACTAGGACGGAACAAGTTTTGTACATGATATTACACTGTAGTTTGGTCAGTAGCAATTACTATAGAGAAGTGTAATAAAACAAAAATGGTAGTTGCTTTCGCGTCCAACTCTGAAAGGCAATCATAGTTGAGGTACGAAAAAAAAATATTCATTTGGCAATTTTCAGTTATATGAAGAGACACACAGAAAAGTCATAATATTTGGTCTAGTTAATAAAGGAGCCACTAATTAAATAATGTGGTTCCTGCTTATATATATGTAATATTTTCATCGATTCACGGAGTCTGAAAGGGGCAATGGTATTCTTAACGCGCTAATATGTGAGCACGCTTAGAAGCCACCCGATTCTCTCCTTTCACGCTCAATTTTCGTGGTTTTTCATGTACTCACCACGAATAAACGACGCAACGCGCCACGCTTACTCCTGCACCTGTACAGTCGTTCAATCATTTTCAGCGTGACGTACTGCTTTGTTTATTCAATCTGAGCTAATGGCTAACAACATGCAGTTGTAATGGAAACATGGTAAAAGGAATGGTATCACAGAAATACGTCATTCCACTTATTTGAACACAGCCTGTGCTAATGGATGGTGTGGTTATTTGTGCTTGACTCATTTGTCCCTTTACCTTTTGCATAGAGTGCAACTGTCATCATGTGTTTAACATGTGTGCTTTTCTGCCTGTTCATACTGTGCCAACCTTTTCCTGCCGAATCCTATGTACAACATTGTTTAAAGACATATTCCTTTTTTTGTATTTATTAAGAATTCACTTGTGAATCGGCGCTCGGGTGCTTTGTTGCTTTCGTCGTATGTCGTCGTCACAGAACTGCTTTCCAGACAATTAACACAGCCACTAAGCTGCGCGAACACACTGACTGTGTTTATGTGATGTTCACGGGCCATTGTTAAGCGGCAAATAAAATAAACAGGCTACAGTATATCGGAAAGTAACGGTATTTACCGAAAGTCACGAAGAAGAGAACCGACCTTCAGTTTAGGTTTCCAGGAGTGGCAACGCCCGTTAAATAACGCGGTGCGGAAACGAAGAAAGCGGAGTCGGACAGCTCACGAAGCACGTTTCGGAAAATACGAAATTAAAAAAAAATGTCTGAACCATCTGGGATACTGCTTTAATGAAAAAGAGGCGACCACAGGGATGACAGCAACAATATTTTTTAGCAATACAATACCATAAGATACATAAAGAGAGCTCGCAGAAACTGCAAGAGCGCTTCCAATCAAACGCAACCGCTTCGCACCCGCATCAGCCACGCTAACGATCTCTTTCGACAGGTGCTCAACAACAGTGGCGGATAAATAATGACATAGGGGAACGGCAGAATGCGAACGGGTGGCAAGAAGAAGGGGCATTGAAAAGAAATCACTGGTGGTGATGTCTGTGCGCCCTGCCGTTTCTCAATAAAGGCCACTACAGTACACTGCAGCTGTTTATCCACTCTCCTAATCAGAGGTTCTTCAAGGAATAATTAGTAAAGAGAAAGCCGGGCTAATTTGAACTGGGATGGTTTTGAGATTGATAGCATTACTCGACGATCACAGAAGTGGATTGCCAGCGTCCGAGCAACTAAAACACGCGTCTGCCATACAAACTTCATTGTACAAGCCCGGAAATTCGTTATTGTGAAGGTAGTTTATGCTGCCATCTGTGAGACTTAACAGATGTAGTACGGCGGCTAATAACGCTACCAACAACTAATTGAATCGCCATTTCTCCATCTAAATGGTAAAAGTGGGAAGGTTAGCTTGTTGTCTACCCACATACAATGGTCCCAGACTGGAGCGAGTGTCATAGATCATCGCCATACTCTCATCGGATTTACAAGTTCGCGTCACCTAACATGCTTCCTCGCACTGCTTCTTCGCGTAGCGAGCTACGACCTATCTATAGACCGTGCAGACTGCCACCACGTCATTGATTGATGAAATAATTATTTAAATAATTTTTACGCTTGTACTTTCTTCAATGACGACTCGTACTGTTTTTTTTGTTTTTTTTTTCGTTTACATAGAGTTGCCGCTTCGGTAGTGCAGTATCATGGGTTCGGTAATACAGACGAAAAAAGAAACAGCCAAGAACGAATCAATTATACTCAACGCTTACGCGATAGTACAACCAACAATATCAACACGTGTAAGAATGTCCCAGAAGAATTCAATTTTGCGCTTCCATTCAGCTACAGACAACATAGGACTTGTTCCGAGTATTTCCTTTCTTTGTCACTGGGCCCGCTTGTTTGTCTTTCTTGTTACCTGTTGTATAAGCAATGGTAACAAAACAAATTTATGTAGCACGCGGAAGCTACGTAAATAGCAGAGAAGATAAACAGGCTCGAATGAACAAGAGCCTAGCTTCTTTTTTATAAAAAGAGTTGAAAAATTCACAGACGATTGCGATACTCCCTAACGCAAAATGTTAGCGCAATTCTATACGTGTTTTCATATCGCGATATATTGGCTGGCATGGATAATCTACCTCGTGCGGCAAGTTGCAAAGTGAGCGAAGTGTGGCGCGACTGCCTCGCTTAATCGGGAGATCACGAGAGGCAGTGCGTGGGTAACGCATGGTGTGCTTCACAGCAGCCACCACAGACAGACCTCCGCTCATGCAGCTCTTTGTTTCCATATACGGTATCGGTGGCGTCATTGGTGAACAGACGCGTCGTCTGTTCATCGATGACGCCATTCATACCATGTATGGAAATAGAGCTGCATGAGAGGAGGTCTGCCTGCGGTGGCTGCTGTGAAGCACACCATGCGTTACCCACGCACTGCCTCTCGTGATCTCCCGATCATGAGGAACCATGAGGCGAATAGGACCTTCCTCCTCGGCTTTCCTCCTCGCTTTCTCTTCGTTATTGCCGTCTTGCATCCTCTGCTGCTCTCCGCGTTCGCTCTTTCATCATTCGCCGTGTTCGTTCGCTCGGTTACGAGCGACGCCGATGCTCGACGCAGGAACGGCCACGTAAGAGCTGCGCTCTAAAAAGAACATCTTTTCCTAGCGGTCCTCCAGCTAAAGTCTTTACAGTCGCTCACCCGTAGGTTACCGTTTTCCCAGGTATGTCTGAATGGCTCCTCCCAAGCAAACAGCCGGCAAACTTGGGAGTGAAAGCAACTCTATAGTGCTTCAGTTTGCCTCCTTTTCCATACTCGTTTCGTTCAAGTGACAGCAGCGGTTTACTCCATTTGCCTCGTGCCGAAGAACTGGACTACCTTATTTGCTACGGCGCTGACAGAGAACGTAATCAAGAGATATAGACAGGACTCTTGCCTTAACCATTATCTCTGGGTACTCGCTGCTGCACAGATTCTGACTGGTAACCACGGCTGCACATCACGTGTCGAGCGTTAGAGCGGCGTCATTAGACTTTCCGGCACCTGTGAACATGGATGGTAGAAAAGAAGAGATGGCGGGGAAAGAGAGAGAGATGACTACGTGATACAGCATAGAAAACAGACAGTCAAATTGCGATTATTTCGAACTCATTGATTATGTGGATGGGAGTGGAGTACGAACAGAAATAGTGTACAGTACCCACGAAATGACATTGCAATTCTAATAGAGTTTCTTACTTTTCGTCTTAATTGTCGTCGATTCTCACGCAGCAGCGCCACCTGTACATCACCCGAAAAGTAACTTATCTGCTGGTATTTTATTTCCTTGGGTCATTTCAAAGTGTACCACTGTATGTGTTTAAAAACAATAAAAATACTCAAAAATATTTCTCCTTTCTATATTTGTATTGAGCATTTCCCATGTTCGCACACACCTCTACGCACTGACTAAAGTGATTCCCCAATACGGCCACTGATGCAGTAATGCTGCGTTTGCCAGAATAGCTATAAATTTGAAAAGCATTAGGACCGACAGAAACATAGCTTTCTTTGATTATAATTTACACATTTCCTTTTTGTCGCATAATGAAAATTTCTGCACTTTGGCGTGGCACTGGAAAACAGAGAACGCAAGCGCACCTTTGTAGTCGATTTGAATCGTTAAACAAATAGCGCTCAAAGGACTCCACTAGTGAACTCGGATATTGCCAGGGGGGGATCAAAACATTTCGTATCTCTTAATACATCTACTTTGATACTTTTCCGAAAAACTCGCTTTCTTTGAGAAGGCTACTCTCCCCCAAACACTTTTCTAAAGCAAACACCTATGCTTCAGCAAACAAGCTTTCTCGTTTCTGAGAATCCACAATAGAGAAAATTTTCGCCATGAACAAGCGTCAAAAGGACCAATGAAAAAGAAAGCACGCTGCATGTTATATCTTTTCGCTCTCTGCCACCCCGGATGAACCAGTACTAAAAAGCGAGGAAAAAAAAAGAGCATTAAAAAAAAGGAACAGAACACTCACTCAACAGTGAGACAGCCGTCGCTATAGGAGTACCGATTCGAAAGATTGCGTTCTAAACTTCTATCTTCCGGACCGCTTGTTTTTCGTACGCGGCTCCTGAAGCGCGAGCCTCTGTGAATGTTTTTGTTATCTTCGTGGCGAAAACGACACGCCGCCGCTTTCCTTTCTCCGGAAGCAAACGTTCTTTTGACCGTGCTTGCCACACACTGGCAACGCAGCGTGGGACGCGCTGTCCCGTAAGAATGCCTTCCTTTTTTTTTTTCGAGGTTCAGACCGAATCGCGTGTCAAAGGCAACATCCCTGTGGAAAAGAAATCGCTTCACTTACCCGCAATGTTTGCACGAAGTTCAAAGCTGCTTTTTCCTCACTTGCTTTTGCCATTGGAAAGAGTTCTTTCCCACGCAGTGCACTCACACATGAGTCTGAACTAGACAACCTACCCTAAAAATACACGGCATCGCATGCCATGGTTACATGAATGCGACGGTAACGATATGCATTTGCTTCACTACGTCAACTTGAACTTGACATACCACCACTTACTTCTACAAAGCATGCATAATCGTACGAAGACTGGTGAACCGATCACGTATGATGTGCTGATATCAAATGCCAGCAACACCGAAATCTTTTCATCTCCTTGAAATGCGAAGCCGCAGAGCTTTAAAAAACCTTCGCTGAACCCTGCCCTTTATTCTGCGCTTGTTTGGCGCATGGGGCTTCCTTAAGGTATTCGCCCAGATAACTTGTACACGACGCGCTTGAAAGTTAGTGAGACACACTAACGACGCACTCACTGTCACCCTATCATATCACTGAACTAGTTACATTCCTATTCGACCCTGGTCAACGAAAATAAAATAACAGGAGCCACCGGAACATGAATGTCTGATTCAAGTGATAGCCGCAGTATTTAAAGCGACGAGGTGCTGTTAAGTTGTGTATAGTGTGAGTGTATAAGGGTGACAACAATGGTAGGGGACGACGATTGCGGCAGGTTTGTTTCTTGCAATACCTGAGCAATAGAAGTGTCAAAGTAGAAAACAGTATATTTGCGGGAAGCCGGTTTATATATATATATATATATATATATATATATATATATATATATATATATATATATATATATACACACACACACACACACACATAGCAGGCAAAGATGAATTCTTCAGGCTACCTTTCAGGCTACCTCGAGTGCGACACTCGAGGAATGTTTATACCCCAGTGGTTGTGCATCTAAACGTGATCAAGCCCATCGCGCCACTAACCTTTATAGAGTTAACTAACTTAGGTTCACGTTTGTAGCATGAACATTCAACATTCTGTAGTAAGCGTGACCTTCAGTGAGTGGCCCTACTGTGTGTGATCAGTACTGTGCCCTAACACTTCCTTCGAAAATGGGAGGTGGCCGGTTCAAACACCTTGTAGTGTATATTGTGAACCGACTACTGGTGAAACGTTGATTACGTGCAGCAGTACTTCGCGTCTCATCGTGGAGAACACAATTAGCCACATAGCAAACTAGCCATGGATGTGGTTGATAATTGTGGAGGCTGTTCGATGCGGCGTCACTTTAATTCCGGCTGCAGCGTTCTATTTTGGTCTTTACATATGTCCTGTTGCAGTGTTCTACTTTAGTCTTTAGATTTGTCGTGTTGCTCTTTTTTTCCTCTTTCCTTTTTCCTCCCCTCCTTCCTATCTTCCATTTCTGTATTGCTGTCACCTCCCTTCAGAAGAGTAGGCAGACGCTGTGCCCCTTCCGGTGGCAGTTGCCAGCCTGCTCCTCGCTTTCCCTTTCCTGTTAGCTGTGTATATGTGTTCAAAACAAACGTAAAGAACTTGAGCGGTACTACAAGGTAAACAGAACAAGTATTTCATTTAAACAGTTTCAATTGGTAGACCGATCTTCAACAGGGTTTACAAAAAATGGCAGCCCGGCCCTGATAGTGAAGACACCAGACCGGGTGCCCGGTCGTTCTCAGACGCATCAAACCGAGAGGGACAGTTGTGACAGTGATTGACTTTCTCTCGGCGCTTTGGCAGATATACAGCCGCTTTATTGGCCACTATGCAGGGCAAGAGGAAGGCGGAGTCCCATGTATGTAAAGCAAGCAGGTCAGTGAAAAATAAAATAAAAATAAAAATAAATAAGAAGAAGAAAACAAAAAAAGAAATAAAGCACACAGGATGAGGGAGACATAAGTCGGAGAGTGAAGGGGGCGGGAAGCAGCGGCAGCTAGGTTCCCTTTGACACGAGGCAAGGAGGGTGAAAGCGGTCGCTGCGCAGCACCAGTGTGCGTGCTGCCGTTGTAGCGGGAGAGAGGGCAATTTGAATCGGGTGGCGGGGGGCACAATAGAGAAAGGGCCCAGAAGGAAGACAGAAGAGCGGCAACTTGTGGAAAGAAACACAGTGCCACAATACGCACATACAAGGCACGGCCCGTTCCGGCAATTCTGTGGTCCAGCTACGATGCGAAAAAAATATGCAGTTCCAAAAAGAATATATGCGTGGGATTCGCAAAGCAAGTGCGCCCTTGGGCTTAGATTTAGCGAGCCGAATTAAAGAGCCTCCTTGTGGTCCAGTTTTCGAACGTTAAACCGATAACTGACAGCACGTCAGGCCGTGCGGATTCCAAGAAGGGGCAATAGCTCACTCAGTATGAGCACATTATACAAATAAATAAATAAATTATAAATATATATATATATATATATATATATATATATATATATATATATATATATATATATATATATATATATATATATATATATATATATCAGAATGTTTACTTAAAAAAAAATAAAAGGTGCAGAAAGCGAGGGGCTGGAGCCCCTAGTCCAGGGCCCCACTGGCTTGAACGGTCCGCCGTGCCTGGTCGAGGAGCACTAGTTGCATCTCTCGATCCTCGCTGGCGAGTCAAGTCTCCTACATCTCCCTTCCGCAAAGTTTGCCGGCTATTTTTGGTGTATTCATTTTCGGTGGCCTGTTCTGGCAATCCCACGTAATGTGGGCGAGAGCTGGCCGGCCTCCGCACCAAGGACAGCGAGCGCTGTACAGCGTTGGGTGAATGGCATGTTTCAAATAAGGGTTTGAAAACGTGTGCGTCTGTATTCGGCGCCAGTCATATGAGTCCCGCCTGGTTAGGTCAGGATGTGGGGGTCTGTACCTTCTTCGCTCGCGCCGTTGGTGCTCAAGGATGTCTCGTGGTAAGAAGGGGTTTTCGCCAGTGTGGTCGGTCACTCGGTTGACAAAAGAACGAGCTGCGCCGTCCGCTCTCTCATTGCCCTCGAGTCCTGCGTGAGCCGGGCACCAGATGATCATGTGTTTCTGCGTTACGTTGGGTCCTAATAGGTGAGTGGTGCTGTGTGGTAGCCTCCCGGTGAGGAAGAGTCTACATGCGACTTGGGAATCTGTAAGGGTTATCGACACACACACACACACACACACACACACACACACACACACACACACACACACACACACACACACAATATATATATATATATATATATATATATATATATATATATATATATATATATATATATATATGAGAGAGAGAGAGAGGGAGAGAGAGAGAGCAACTGATGGAGCCCTGCTCCGGGCCGCCATCAGTTGCTCCTGGAAGAGGTAGCACGTGGGTCCATTGAGCCCCTAAACGTAATGCTAACGTATTTCTCTCGCATTTACCGGTGAATCACCCCTGACTGTGTTCATATATTTTCTTTCCTTCTGCCATTTAACCGCGCCTTCATTCTCCGCGCTGCTTTGGTTTTAAATCAAATTTCGTTCAGAGGTTTGACGTACCAAAACCGCGGCCTGATTTTGAGGCATGCCGTAGTGGAGGATCCGCATTAATTTCGATACCCTGTTGCTCCTTAGTGTGCGCCTAATGATATATACACGAGCGTTTTTTGCACTTACCCTCCATCGGAAATGCCTTATCAAACCCGATAACTCATTCTTAGCACCGAAACGTCATAGCCACTGAGCTACCAAGCTTGGAGCTTCTGTGGCGGGCTGTTTTGGTTTCGATGCGTTGGTGCTCGCGCCACCTGCGTGCTTGAGGCGACGCTACGAGGGCAGATCGCCCACCCAAGGACACTGAGGATGCGTGCGAGCAACGCAAAAGCGGCACAAGAACGAGACTGAGACGAGGACAGGTGCTGAACAATGTTCCGTTTGTACCACCACAATCACATCAAATATTTCTCGCATAAGGAAATCGCGCATGCCCAACGCAATATCGCAATACGAATGACGCGAAGTTTATGGAGTTAGCGAAGCAGGTGCGGTGGCGGGTGACACGGCCTCGTTGACTGCAGCTGCTGGGTGTCTGTGTCAGAAGAACGATAGAGGTGAATTCTGTTTTCCGAGCGACGAATGATGATGATAAGTATATGTACAAGACAGTATTGCACATACATACGTAAGCATATTTAGCCCCCCGGCGACCCCTGAACCACATATGTGCCACTAAGAGTTCTTATCATAAGACGCCAACAAACAAACACACCAAGGGCAACATAGGGAAAATTACTTGTACCTACTAATTGAATTAGAGAAATGATAAATCAACGAAAATGAAAATGGATGAAGAAGACAACTGGCCGTGGATGGGGAACGATCCCACGTCTTCACGTTACGCTTGCGGTGCCAGCTGGTGAAGGGCGCGGAGCGGGCCGACGTTTATGCCAAACGAACATGGCGACCGCCCTCCCGAACATCAGTAGCATGTCTTCAAATGCGGCTCTGACTCGCCTGCAGGAACAAATCCTTTGAGGGGTTTCATGATTGAAAATTACCTCTGTATCCTGCGAGTGTTTCAGGAACGAGGCCGTTTGGCGACCATTCGAAGTGGATGACCGCGGTCTAGAACCTGAAGTGAGCGCTTGGCCGCGAGCTGAGTCTTCGTAACAGTCATTCCAACCGTGTTCGACAGGTCGTGCGACGAAGCACACCGCTTAACACCGCTCTGCTCCGCTCGACCGAGCGAGAGATCACCAACACCGTTTCCGTTCCATCCTCGCATTGCTGGCTCGTAAACCCGCTCAGCTCTATCGTTGCGCATGCGCGTCGTCTCGCTCTGATTATACGTGACGTAATGCCTGCGCCAATCGTATCAGAAAGCTAGCTGCCGCTGGCATGCGAGAAGCATATGTGCGATCATGGCCAAACGATTAGGGCTGAGCTTCGATCCCACCATCACCTACGTGCTTACCTGCATATAGCTACCTCAAAGTGCCTTGGATTTTCCGAAGAATGCTTCGCCATAAAAAAAAGCCCCTATATATGTTTTGCATTTGAGCAGCGACCGTTATAATTACCACATTGCGTGGTATGGACATGGTAAACAAAATAGATATATTAAATGCGTGAAAGCTGGTTAATGGAGTTAATTAGGAAGTGAAAAGGCAGGAATTGGCTTGTGAAGAAATATTAAGTAAAGCTTCACTAACTTCAGTTCTCTGCACTTTTTCAGGCGTGCTTATTTGTGACTTCAGACACATTTCATAATAAATGCTGACCAAATTCGACATGTGCCTTTGAAAAAACTGTTCTTGCATATTTGTTTCGCTTACTTGTCGAAGCTCTATAAAGCGCGTGAACTAGCTATGACATCTACGCAACTAATGAATAGGGCGATAATTGTCCCATTCTTGCTCATGTGAGGCGCCTGAAAAAGCGTGCAAAGAATGAAAGCGAAATTGGTCCATACATGTGTAAGCCAGCTAACCAAGCCGATAGAAAGAACAGCACTGCACAGTCATGACGTGCTAATGCTCTGTAGAGCATAAGGACGGAAGTCTATTGGAGATGCGTGTTGCTGACCAAATTCGACATGTGCCTTTGAAAAAACTGTTGTTGCATATTTGTTTCGCTTACTTGTCGAAGCTCTATAAAGCGCGTGAACTAGCTCTGACATCTACGCAACTAATGAATAGGGCGATAATTGTCCCATTCTTGCTCATGTGAGGCGCTTGAAAAAGTGTACATAGAATGAAAGCGAAATTGGTCCATACATGTGTAAGCCAGCTAACCAAGCCGATAGAAAGAACAGCACTGCACAGTCAAGACGTGCTAATGCTCTGTAGAGCATAAGGACGGAAGTCTATTGGAGATGCGTGTTTCGACCTGCCATCCAATTAGTACGGGGATGACTATTGTACAATAATGGATTAAGACTACGAAGTGTATGTAGTAACTACGAATTGTATATATTATTCAGTTAGTGGCATCAACAGCCGTCAAGTGAACTCTCCGCTTCGGCGTATCTTTATTAGATTAACCGCCATCCGCTAAGATATTTACTATTTTAATATTTTCATTTATTTCTTTATTTTTGCTTTATAACACAGAAATAGCGTTGTTGAGGTACTCTCCACAGATCAATCTATCTATAGCAACCCATGTATAACAGAACAAAACAGTTAGTGCGCATGGCACGGGTAGCGCCATCACATGTCAGCCCTAATTCGTGTTCCAACTTTCTTCTCCGTCCTGACCGTGTATATTTAAGAGAGTCCTTAAAAGCCCATACGGATACAACTCCCTGCATCCCTTGGGAAATCACCACACGGCACCTCCACCGGCGCACGCCACAAATTCACCAGGCCATTTCCCGATACTTTGTAGGCAATCTGAACCCAGTGTTCTATTTAGCTTCTTTTCCCTGTACTCTGTCGCAGCGTCGTGCTGAAGCATAGCTCGGCAGAGACAGGCGCTGAAAAACACAAGTGAACGAAAATGTACGCAGGCGAGCAGGCTGAGCGGTGGCTATTGCGCCGGTACGATGTTGCGTCGCCTCGCAGTGTCCCCGAGGGTGTGCTTTCAGTTGCAGTATAGTGTCACCGTTACTAATGACCGTTGGGTAAGCTGATGTCCGGCAATGCTTGCAATTGTTAGATTGTATGTCACGCGATACGAAAGCTAAATTCTTAGTGTTCGTACAGTAAGTTACACTGACAAATGAGAGACAATAGCAACCGCGTGACCAAAGGAAGTGTAACTTTCAAAGCGAATAACTTTCTTTGCCGCTTTCTCCCGTTTTCGTGCTTTGTTAGCGGTCGTTGGTTGGTAGCCGGTCGTGGGTGCTTGATGGTTGGTCGGTGGTTAGACTAGTTTGTGCGTTCGTTCTTTAATCAGTTATAGAACAATTGGTAAAGTTCGAAAAGCTTACAGCTGCCTTGGGCAACAATTACAGTGTCGACTTTCCAAATTACCGAAGAAAGATGGTGTGAGATCTTTAACCCTTATGAGCATTTGATAGCGAAATACTAAAAGGAAGACTACGGCTGGCAGCAGTATATTGCAGATGATCAAATTAGCTTTCCTTGACATTATTATTCTAATTTATCAAGATGTTAAATACCCGTGAACTTCTGGAAGCTGCAATCTTTATAAGTTCCATTATTATATATTAGTGCACGCAAAACAAGCGGACCGGTACCGCTCAGTAGCGGTCGGTATGCATCTCCTGCGTTGTTTATGTTGGTGAAGTACAACACTTCGGAATAGGCGCCATCTATCCCGGCAATATCGCAGTGAACAAAGACCACATGTAACTCAGTCCCTATAGTCGGCCAGAAACGGGACTGATATCCGCATCTATTTCAGAACAGCCACGTTTCATCACTTCTCGATTATAATAACGGCCGACCACTTTCTCGATTCGCGGAGAAACAACTTCATATCTTCATTGTCGACGAATGACTTTAGGGAAGCATGAAAACGCGTTGGGTAAACTAGAACCAAAGTAAGATAGCTCTGCGAACCTTTCATTCGGCACCGAATGGTCCATTTTGAAAGCTAATCAACTGGAGCAAACGGCACTGCAACAAAACGTTCGTGTGTCACTAAAAGACAAATGTGTAGCGCTGCTAAGGAACGCGAGCGCTGCCCGCCTGGGACGAGCTTTATAACCCACCCAAATTCATAACAAATGCACGGTAATTGTTTTTACGCGGTGACGAAATCGTAATAACGGAGAGCCCCAGTCTACTTCAAATTGTTGTAGTTAATGCATAACGTTGGTTTTATAGAATGGTAATTCCAAAACATACTGAGGTCGCACGCTCAAGCTTTACAACCACCAGCTTCCTCGTCCATTGTTTGCTTATGCGTGCTGATGCAGCTCCCATGTTCTCTTCTATCAGGAAAGCTAAGATTAATGCTGTACTGATCGCTTAAAAAGAAACGCGCGATTATACGTCTTTCTCGCCCTGCTTGAGGCAAGCAGCACGAAAAAAGAAAAAATAACATAAAGAAGACGTGGACACTGCTCTAACTATCCAGTCAATCATTTTATTGAAATTCCACTAAGGAATTCCACACGTATTAAGGAGCGGGAAAAAATAGAAAACACTAAGAGGACGAGGGGGAGGAAAAGCGGCCTGCATCGTCAGACAACGTATTATGTTGACCGGACGTCGCAGCCAATGTGTTCTGATAATTGACTAAATACGCTTTTGTTTGGATGCGTCAGTGAAATGTACATACTTCACTCCAGACTACCAGTGCTTGGTGCAATGTTTTTCTGGCGAATGATCGTTTACATAACATTAGTAAGCCTGCGAAGGAATGCGATACCCTCCTGAGTAGCCTAAAGTCCCTAGATCGGCTTTTGCCAAGTAACGACAAGTTCCTCCTCTCCTACCACACTTTCCCTTGGAGCGCACGTCGGCCGCTATATTCTTCCTAACGCGCTCTTTCTTCCTAACGCGCATTTCGGCGGCGGCTCCTGAAGCAGGAGGCAGCAAGAAGCATCCGCAAAGGTACGCTGACTTGCAGCAAACAGTGACAGATATATATACAGAAGTCACCTTCGCTGAAAATCTGTAGCCGACACAACTGCACAAGCAAGAAAACAAGCGTCGAAAGCAGCAGCTGGACTGGCCCAGGAAGAACATGGCGGACGGAAGCAGCTTCCAGCCGGAAGTGTGCGCTGTCCAATAAAGTGCTGCGCCGGCGCAGCAAACATTTTCGGTACTTAGCTTTTTTTTAAAAAAAAAAAGAAGCTCATAGAGCGACTTTGGGGTAGCCCACCGTCTATTGCATTGCGCTACTGAGCTAGAGGTCATTGGTTCGATCCCGGTCGCGGCAGCCGCTTTTAAAGCCTTAGCATTTTTAGGCTACTTCGCGCACTTTTCTGGACTTTATTATTTATTTGCGTCTATGTACATTTGCATCTAACCATTTTCCCGCCTACCTGGGTTACTGGGTACTCCGTGATCGAATAGGTTGCGCATCGGGCTGCTGTGTTGAGGGAAGAGGCATCAAAACCGACCATCCGACCAACTTGGATCACTAAGTATGTGACAATGTGCACATACGTGCCACACTTCAACGAACCTATTTCACCCCGACATGGGTCCCTGTGGGTGCGAGGTAGGTACCCCTGTTCGAAGAAACTCTTTGACAGGGACTTGGAGCCCTCGGTATGTGCCACTCGGTCTGTGCCGGTCTTCGATGGAACTCTCTGGTACCAACTTGCGCCACTGGCTATGTGCCAGTACGTGTGTGCCACTCTTTGACGAACGTCTTTGACAAAAACTTGGGTAACTACCCAATTGCCACTGATAATGTGGCACTTTATAAGGAAAAATAATATCTCTTAAATTTCGTCGATACTCGCAGAATGTAATTCACGTCACAAGGATTCCACAAGGGCAACAACCCGATGTTTGAGCATGCTGCGCCACGAATGGACAGGGTATGTGCCTCTCTTCAATAAACATCTCGCCAACGTGGGTCACTGAGTATATGCCACTAGGTGCGCCGCATGCGAGGGAACATTTCACAGCTTTCGCAGGCACCGGCGGGCCACGCTTCTTGTCTCGGAGCCACGCGGGGACTTCTCGGCATTCCCACCTGCGGGCGTGGCGTGTCCAGAAAGGAGCGCGAGAGAGGAGCCCGGTAACCGCAGCCCGATGGGCGAATTACGCGTTTATCAGCGTTCACACGCACCGACGGGCCGTGCATTTCGCAGGCCACGCGCAGGCTTCGCGGCGGCTCTTAGGAAAGTTCGAAAAGCGCGAAAGGGGAGTCTCTCTGTAGTACATTCCCCATAAATAACTCGTTCCGATGGTGACAATACATTTTTTCGCAATATTCATTCTATACTAAACGCATCACTCGACAGTCATCGACAGTCGACAGTCATCGTGAGAGGTTCTGGCGGATTTCGAACCCGGGTAAGCGTGACGGCGCACTTGGGAGTCATTTTGCGCACTTATATAGTTCTGTGGGTAGACGCACCAGGAACGTATGTTTCTTTTGTTTCCTTTAGCAATAGAAAGAAACCTTGGGCAGGTTATATCCATCTAATGCGTTTTGGTGGTGTATGGCCAGCATATGCTGTTGTCGATTACGCAAATCATTTTTCCTTGACGTGTGATTGCGTAGATAATAACGGGAGATCTCAATGGTACCAGACCAGTGACCTACTATTCAAGAAGACAGTCATACGCTTCACGAATGATCAGAAGGCTAAAATGATCCTGGCTCTGGGGGCGGTGCACAAGGACAAGAGGGATGCAGTCAAGCTATTCTGGATGGGGCATTGTGGAGGATGGCTTAGTCCATCAACAATACTTAGAACATACGAAGTACTTTGCGAGACGGGTAGCTTTTCAAGAAAGATACACAGGACTGCGACGGTAGTTCAAGAAGCTGAAACGGATGTTTTGGCATTCTTTGCTGCTAACCCTCACGATAGTATGCGCGACGCCAATGCGGAGGCCGGGAACTCAAGGTAATCAGTGTGGAGGATTTAAAAAGAAAGGGCATATGCACCCGTACTATGTACATCTTCATCAAAAACTTGAAGATCAAGATTTTGAAAACAGACTTGACTTTGCAAATTGGATTTTCACGAAATGTGAAGAACCGGACTTTCTCACTCACGTGCTTTGGACGGATGAAGGTAATTTCTCCAGAAACGCAGAAGGCAATCTTCAAAACGCTCTCTACTGGAGTGACAGGAATCCCCACTGGCTGGCGCGAACACGACACCAATACCAATGGTCGTTTAATGTGCGGTGCGTTTTTTTTATGGCAACAATATCGGACCCATGTTCTTTGACAACACATTAAAGACGCAACGCTACGCCAACGACATCCTTGAGGGCCTCGTGAACGATGTCTGTTGCAACGTTCCACTTGCGCGCCTTCGGAACATCTGGTTTTAACACGATGGTGCTCCTACGCCCAGTAGTAGTCAGTCTCGAGCGTGACTCGACAAGCTTTTTCCTGAACAGTTGATTGGACGGCACGGACCTGTACCCTAGCCTCCAATGTCGCAGGACATGACACTGCTGGATTTTTTCTTTTGGGGCCACGTGAAAGACTGCGCGTATGGCAGCGAAACCACCACACCGGACGCCCCAAAGGTAAAAATAAGCAGAGTCTGCCGTGAGATTCGAACGTCGTTGGTCAAAGCTGCAACAGCACAAGTGTCGGAAAGAAGCAAGTAATGCATTGCTTCATACGGTGACTTGTTTGAGCACGTGCTGTAAGCGGCAGGGAAATATAACCGCTAAAATTTGGTGTAAAACGTTACTGTTTAACACACCTTCATGACGTCCCCCTATCCTTAGATAAAAAAGAAAGCTTGCAACAAAGAAACATGGAAGAAAACTCCTTTGTTCTGCCTCTTTTTCAAAGTTCAAGAGACAGAACGCCTTAATGACTAAACCAGTTGCACCTTTAGATGTTTCCTTGTGGGCGGCTGAGACACCTTACGCGCTTTTTGTTTATTTTTTTATTGACATAAGCTCCTGAGTAGCTCTAATCTGTCCTTTCGAAAGCTGTCTTTTTTCCTGCTCTTTCGCGTCCTGTATTTGTTTTTTAACATTGTTTGAATTTGTAACTTTGTTTCATGATACGTGAAGATTGAAGCGATTTCGAGTGCCTCATGATCGAGCACAACAGATTTGCATCCGCAGGAGGTTACGCTTATCGCATCACATAAGTTAGGTCGTGAAACCTCTCGAGCCGTCCTACATGAAGAAGCATTGCACCATGCGGCGATAAACGAGTGCAGCCGTATATCTTTCAAAGGTTGCTTGGAGGCGCTTGAGTAGCGGCGAGCGAGCGTGCGTCTATTTGATATTTCGTATATTTCGCGGGCTTTTGTTTTTTCTTGGAAAAAACAACCAGGCGCACTTCAGCAAAAAATAGATGCTTGATTCGGAGGTTATCTTAGATGCCCTACAACTTTGTGATTGACATGCTTGCGATTCAAGCAATAATTAAAAAGTTCGCCAATGAAAAGCAATTAATACTTCGTGATGAAAAAACACTGACTGTAAGTACACACGATTGCCGCTACTATGCAGTCGGTATGGTTTCCCTAGAGCTCTTGTGTTGTTTTTTTTTTAATCTTGGTCCAAGTTAACTCGGACACCCGTTATACACTGAACCTACACTAATTTACACACTTGCGTGAACAGGAGACCAAGGAATTCTCGGCAACTCGTTTTTCTTTGCACTGATAAAGAAAGATGCCACATAATTGAGATCAGTCAAAATATCTGAACGGATGTTCTTTTTGCAGCCAAATGTTCACGTTGCAGCTTTAAGTGTATAACTTCAGGTGGATGGTTTATCAGGGCTACACCCCTGAACATCGTCTTCCGTTCACTGTGAATACACTTTATAAAAACGAAATTTGTGTCGAAGTGTACCGCATCTGAGAAAAAGTATGGTTCGAGCAAGCCAGTGCAATGAATGGATTATAGGAGCGTATAGAGCTTACTTTAACGGCACTGCAGTTAAATGCAAGCTTTACAACGTGCTCGAATTCTCGGACCTGAATGAGCTATTTGTCAATTGCGAAGCTTTCGGTCGGGCAGCTAGTAGGAGTTCCTATTGCATCGGTATCTCACGTTCAGGTGGAGGTCAGTTTTATTTCACTTTCTACATTTCTGCCTCAAAGTGGTTCTGTAATATGGCTTCACTACACTATTTAAATTAATGCAGTGAAGACGAAGCACGAAGCAAAGCTGGAAAGAAGTGGGTCGGCCTTCCAGTTTATTTTTATTTGTCAAGGAAATAAAAAATAAACATTCACCTTGACAAGACATGTCACAAGTGTTTTTCCACCATGTAACACATGGTTATTTACGTTGCAATTGTCAAGACATAGCTAATGAAAGCATGCAATCTATACACATTTATGCGTCGTCGCTTTGTCCCTTCGATTGTACGGGCTGGTGGTCCACTCCTGCAGCGCCGCTTCATAGAACAGAAAGACCTCGTGCTGAACAATGTGTAGATTTTGGCGAGACGACATTCCACAATAAAATACAGGAATTAATAAGAATACAAGGTGTCAAATGGGAAAAGGATGGCACGCAAAGTTCTGTCTGGGTAGATTTGGATGAACTCGGAGTGGACAGACAGCACCATAAAAATTTATATTCTTCGGCAGCAAAACATTACAAAGGTACGTTAAGCATGAAGCCATAAAAGATAATTAGCTGGAGAGTAATCTTGTTTAACGCGTGCTCTTTAGCTTTTATACACGGAAACGTTATCCTGAGTGTTTCGACTGAAGCCCAGGTACGAAAATTTACTTTATAGCTTGTAATTTGCACATTTTATTGTTCTCACTTGAAGCGGTATTCTTCCTATTATTCGAATTCCTGTATTATTTTGATACGAGAAAGATGCCCCAATAAGATAGAACCTATTTACTTGTATGTTTAGTTACTAATTCATTAACTTACCTCGTAAGTTAATGAATTATTACTCGTGCCCCCTTCCGCTCATGAACTCCCACCCCCGCCTCGAGCTACCACAAGCGCAACAGGAAAGGCATAGCATGCCTACATTAAAGATTGCAGACATCAGAAATAGAGACATTATTTCACAAACGCCCTGTATGTCCTCGTTCATTGCTCACCAAAGCCACTTTGCCGCTGCGTATATAGGTGCCCCTAATTCCTGCTCGTCCGTATGGAGTGGCGGGCGAGGAGAAAATCGAGGCACCTTAGCTGCATGAAATACGCGCTTAACCATGTTCTTAAAGGCATCAGGTGTTCCACGCCTTGCCACATTCTTCTTCAGTGGGTAGCCATCTATCACTGGCAACATCATTAAGTCTGAGTGGCCGCCTTCGATGTAAAGCTCGGAAAGAGGAAATGCATGTCCTACATAATGAGAAAAATCAGCTAGACAAAGGAAAGGCGGAACGGTGGAATATTGCTGCTTTCTCTGTATGCTGAGAAGGTCCTAAAAAAACGAAACTTTCACCCAGCATGTTGCAGGTTTCTTTTATTCATTATTTTTCCTTCCTGGCCAGTACACGCGGTGTTCAAGCGTTCTTATTTATCTGTGCCGGTACAAATACAATGAAGAACCATTGCATGGAGAAGCAACCGGGAAATGTAACATCTGCGCTTCAATCTCCGTTTGTGCGCCGGTGGAGCTCACTTAGAATTTGCAAGTCGCATCGCTTCAGACGTTCTCTTTCGTGCCTAACCGAATATAAGAGGCCTGCGAACGCTTTACGCGCACAGAATAAATTACAATTAGCAGGTGCAAAATAAAATAATAAGCTGTACCGTCAAAAGCACAGTAAGTCGCCGAGGGAAGTCGGTGGTTATGACGTTCTGCAGCAGAGCACTATGACTAAATTTGTGAACGCAGCGGTCGCCTTTCGATGAGGCCGCATTCAAAAGAACTTATGTATAATTATTTGGTGATTGGTAATGGCAACTGGTGCCCATGGTCAATAATAATCCCGAGTTTCTGTCGCAACCTTTAGCAGGCCATGCATAAATATGTGGCTGTAAACCCTTCATTTACTGATAAAACTTGGCGCATGCATTCCCTTGAGTCATCTGTCATATGATTCGGAGTTCGTCAGATTGCTGTTGTTGAGCGTACGGTGACAATGTACACATTTCACCCTTCTGCCTATGTTACACCATTATTCAGACGTCAGTCTTCAAATCACGTACATTAAAAGGCCATGGTTGATTTGCTTTAACCGTATGGCGTTAAAATTTTCGTAAGGAAGAGTGCTTCATTCTCATCTTAACATTGTTACAAAACACATAAGTGCTAAAAGTGCCACTTCACCATCGTCACCACAAAAAGCTGATGTAATAAATATGCCAACAATTGAACTAGCAGTTATGACATCAGTAGTGCTGAAGGCTGCGATATGTGAACTCCATTATTAAATATGAAATAGAAATCAAGCCTTCAGCACATTAGTACACAGTACTTCAGTTAGCTTGCGTATTCTACTGGGATGAGGTCTCCTGTCAGATGCAGGTGTGTGCCTTGACATGTTACCCATTTATTTTTAAGACAACTGGAAATGTGAATAAAGAGAAATTGAATATTTTGGGAAGACCAGCCTCATTCAGATATGTTACCGTATTGCTTGCTTCGGGTTAAGCTGGATTCAAACAGCGAACCGAATCACTGCTTCATTGTGTGGACCAAGAGTGATACGGGAGTCAGCGTGCCGAAGTCGTACACCATGAACAAAGTGAGCCACGACTTGCTGAGCTCATATAATGAATCAGCGATTAAACCCGCCTCATGAATCCACCTTTTCTGGGCAGTAAATGTTGCTATTTAAAGTACGTCAGAGATCCCATGTTGCCCATTTATTCAATGAAGAAATTTACGGTTACACTTTCTGTAGGTTTGCACTTTGTACCGTCGCTCACGTACCGCCATTAAACTGTCTCTCGCATACTCTTCTGTCTTCCTTGTCTTCTCCTTAGTAGCCGGGTCCCAACTTCCACTATGAATGGACGTCGACAATACCGAAGTTCTCTTTTTCTGCTTGCATTCCCATCTTACTGCTGTTTCTTACCGCTCTATGGAAGCGGCGTGGCTCAGAATAATTGCAGCCTCTGAAGCGCAACGTTTATTTTTTGTCTCGCGAGTGTCCTGGGTGCCCAAACTACTGACCACTGGCCCCTTATTTATTACCTGTCTCCTGCTTCGGTCATCGCTTACCTGCAAACTTCGAGGTCGTTGTCCGACAGCGTGAAAAATAGCCTCCCTGGTGCACGGAAACGATAAGCTCTATTACGTTCTCAGCGTCCTTGCTATGAAGGAAACTTGGGGCACGCCTCTGTCTTCTCGTTCGCCCCATCTTCGTCTCGGCGCGCTCACACCAAGGCTTATAAAGAAAAAAAGAAAGTTTGCGGCTGACGCTCTAAACACGTTATCCGCATCAATGCCTCTCGGTAGTTAAAGAAACAGTGTAGAGGTTAATTTCGCTGCCTGAACCGGAGCAGCCTTTTATCGACACATTGTCATTACAAATAAAACTAGTGTTTTAAACTTCTAGGTAGACACCCTCATTGCCGTATCGGCTTAAAGTTTATGTCTGTCAGTGAAACAAATGGCACTCAAGAAAACTTTCTAATAGACACGCACTATTTATTCACGAAGTCAATATATACAAGTCGTAATTGACCGCTGAACAGCGCCAAAAGATCCTTACTCGGACGTGTTTCTGTAGGTGGCCTTACTGTATTGAGCTGTGGTGTGGGAAAGAAAGAAAGGTACAATATAAGCACGGCCCGTATATAGTGCTTTGTCGAGGATGACAAGCGACATTCTGGTTTTAAACTTTCTCTCAGACATGTAACTAACCGTTCGCTGACAACATATCTAGAGACGGCAGTGCTTTTGTTTTCCTTAGCGACCGATTCCCAGCGGCGTTTGAGAGCTATATAAGTCCCCCATAAACAAATGCACGCACTTTCTCTAGTGCCTCTCATCATGCGGGCTGCGTCTCATGGCTCTAGCGTCTGTAAGCATAGCAGCTCTTTTTTTTTTATTTCTTCGTACTGCGCCTCGTGTTCCGCAATATATTTGCCCTGCGAGAATTCAGGTTACGGGCGCAGCGCAAGCCAATAATCTATTCCTTTTTGATGTTTCAAGACGCATCCATGTTTTCGCAAGCCTCTCTCTCACGGTGTATCTTTAAACGATATTGAAATCCGCGAACTCAACCCGAGAGCATTTTGAAATTTATGCCCGAAAATATGCATCGCGTTATCCCTGTCAACCCTACCTCCTGTCACCACGGTCGCCAAGGCGCAAAGTTATACGCAGAAGCTACCCGTCTGATGCTGCCAGCTCACTGACGCTCAAACCCATCGTGACGGGCCCACTCAACCTCGCGTCTTGGCGTCAAATACCCTGCTAACCTCTTCGCATCGTTCCGTCACGTCATTCGCGTATCCGCCTGACTCTCTTTTCTGTTTTCTTAGAACCTTTTAAGAAGTGGCGAAGCGAATAAATGTCGTGCCGAGGAAACTATGTTGCTTATAGGTTCTAGGGAGGAACGGCGCCAGCGACTAAATTGAATTTCGTCAGCGTCTCCTCTGTCCCCATGTCGCCTTCTTTGTGGTGCAATCCCGAAAGCCGCTTCGAGAGAGGCCGCGTGTTGTGACATGCGGGACGTCACGTCCTTCGTGTTACTTAAATTGCGTTTTCGCTGCCCTCACTCGCCCACGCCCCTCCATTCAGACACATTTAAAGCATACCAAAAACGAGGGTGCTGCAAGTGGGCGCGCTGAGTGGATGCGGCACGGGAAATCGCCACGTCTCCGAATGTAGGAAGCTGGAGAGATATTAGTTCTTGGCAGTTTTTTGCCAGCGAAATCATCGACTGGCAATGACTAATGGCAACATTAACTTAATGATAGTGTCCCTTCGTTAGCCACCTTGAATCAACAAATACACTTCACGTCATTGCTGTTTGCTACCTAAAATGACTATCACGGGTGCTCAACCTTGCAATTCACGGGAGTTACAAATTGGCCTCTATAATAACACAAAACTAGCTCCGACTTCTTGCTTCATTCAAGAAAAACATAAAGAAATGAAACCTTAATAATATCTAGTGTGCTTCATTTTCCTGAAACCACGCATAAAACGACCAACCACACTGTTAATCAGCATTTAATATTTGATGTCATGTTGTATTAGGTATCCACACATGTCCGCAGTCTTACTTTTTCGAGTAACTGTCGAAATGTATCATTTTCCACATACTTGTGAACAAACATTTCTTTTCACGCTGTTAGATTCAATAGGGGCCCATGAACAAATTTGTCAGATCCTGGAAAATGTCTGAACTGTGTATTTATTCTATAAGAAAGCCCACAATAAACGTAAAACATTAAATTATAATCACTTCACATTAACCATTGCCCCAAGGGGCCAATCTACGGCATAGCGGCGACACAGTGACGTTGGAGTTGAATACTAAGAAGAAAGATAATTGAAAAGAATAAATGTAAAGAATGCTCAGTAAAATCGGGCAGCATAACTGTTTATTTTTCTGGTTCTAAATGTTTCCCAATAATATTACAGCCTAAAATTGCACCTTTGTTTACATGCAGTGTTATACAGGCTCACAAGAAAATCAGCAGCACTCGCCTAAACGCGTCCATGGGCTTAGCAAAGCTAACCAGTGAGCAAGACGAAAAATAACGCCGAATTTCGGCAGTTTTAATATATATAGCTAAAAGCTTGTGTATAGGCTGCTTACGTTAGGTCGTGGGAATATTGAGCCAGTATTGTTTACAAGGCGAGGAGGAGGAATGATCGTTTATTGTGAGAAACAGCGAGAAAGTGTTCTTTCTTCGCCTAAGGTGGGCAGCTCTCTTAGTCCAGAAAGCCGTTGTCTAATGCCGCAGCCCACGCCCGGTCCACCAGACTTCACTGATCTTCCAGGCTCTGTGCCTTTAACATTGCCTCCCATGTTTCTTCGATCGCTTGTAGCGGTTCTGAGGCATCATCTTGATTGTTGTTCTCGCGGTGTAGGCACGGGAAATCCAACAACACCATATGTTGGAGGGTGTCTGGTACCTCACAATATCGGCATAGGTATGAGAATTTGGTGTGGTGCAATCCGGTGCATGATAATTGCATGGACATACGTAATCGTTTGTAGTCTGCGGAGGGTGGTGGCTTCTTCTCTGCTTAATTTTGGATGTGGTAGAGGATATTGTCTTTTCAGTCGGTAATGTTGCAATACTGCGGCGTAGTTGATGGGAACGTCCTCCAACCTCGTCGCTTTGCGGAGACCGTGTGGCAGGAAATCCCGGCTGGTATGCCCTCGGGCGACAGCATGCGCTGCTTCGTTTCCTGCCAGGTGTTCGTGGCCTGGGTTCCATGCGACGTACGTTTCGGGTAGTTCTTGGCGCCTTGTTATTTCTTTTAGAATCTTCACTGCTGCGGCAGAAATTCGGCCTTTTCGTAGGTTTCTACATGCCGTTTGCGAGTCGCTCAAGATGGTTGCTGTGTCTGCATGTGGCGATGCCGAGGACGAGCGCCACTTCCTCCGCAGCGACTATCTCATTCCCTTGGCTGTTGGTCGCGGTAATTGCGTATGCTCTTCTACCTGGGTATTTTGCCGCATCTGTATATCTCGTGTTGATGTTCATTGAGTATTTCTTGCTGAGCGCTCTAACTCTTGCTTGTCTTCTATCTTTGGCGAACTCTGTACAATTACCCCTCGTGTGCAGGCACCGTTTTTGTCCGACTACAACAACGATGACGATAATCTATAAGCTAATGCTCACGAGGCTATGCTAGCGTAACAGACTGTTACGCGCGAAGGAATACTGAGACAACAAATAAATGAAGTAAGTAAGTAAATAAAATAAGTAAGTAAGAGCAGATAAGGAAGCCGCGATGCAAAATGTCTCGTTCACGTGATGTTGCAAGTACTTTCTGCAATGCCGTTTTAGTGGAAAGCAATGTGCCGTGCATTCATCCCAAAGGCACTCCAGCAGCAAATATGTTTCTTTCGCCATCATGAGGTACAGTGAGCTTGAAAAGGTGGTAGCATACTTGCAGAGTAGCATAGTAAGGTGGAGATATATAACGGGATCGTGCGCCAGAAAATAATGTTATAATGCACCGTGCCAATTCCTCACAGTATGTTTTATTTTTTGTCTGTTTGAGCCTGCGCATAGCCTTCTGCCCCTTTCGTCCTCCATGTGAAATCAGCAAGTGCCTAGCGCAAAGAATTTTGCGCAAGCGCTCTTAGCGTCTCTGAGAAAGGTTTTTTTTTTTAATAATGGGGTTTCACGTGCATAAACCACTTTCTGATTATGAGGCACGCCGTAGTGAAGGACTCCGGAAATTTCGACCACCTGCGGTTCTTTAACGTGCATTTAAATATAAGTACACGGGTGTTTTCGCATTTCGCCCCCATTGAAATGCGGTCGCCGTAGCCGGGATTCGATCCCGCGACCTCGTGCTCAGTAGCCTAACACCATAGCCACTGAGCAACCACGGCGGGTTCTGAGAAAGGTTGACAGAACTGGAAACTGATGGATTTTTACTGAGCGCAATAAAGCATAAGTTAGTGCCGTTTCTTCTTCTGGCGCCGCAGGATACTGTAAATTTTTTCCACGTAGAAGCGGCCCCTTTCTTCGTCAGAACGTGATGAAGTAAGTACTGCATGGTAGCTTGGCTTAAAAACGTTATATTTTGTATAAGGTAGGACCCGAAAGCGAGCTTTGAAAGGAGTGTGCTCTGATTTTGCTATGCCCTTTTCACCGGAATTTAAACCGGAGTATTCGTGCAATGCTCGCTGCCCAGAAAATCTTCAACGACGTTCACAAATTGATTCCGGTCAGTGTCGGCGATGCTAATCAGCAGGCCTCTTTAAAAAAAAATGGAAGAGAATCTGGCCCCCTTTTTTCTTATTAGCAGCCATTAAGGCAATATGAGCTTTTCCAAATGACCTAGTCCATTTTAAAACCACTCATAAACTACCGTTATGTCTGCAACTGCTCCTGCGACAATAAAGGAAATGGGCGTGTTTAAGACCCGCTTCTGTCCCATTACGGCCGACATTTGCTTCTAGTCGAGTGCAAATGAGTTCATTCGGTCATAAAGACGATGACCACGTGTGGACGTACCTCGCGCATTTGTGCACCTCTCCGGTCTCATCTCGTCACATTGTTGTTGATTTTCTGGGCCTCTAAGATGGTCTGCGAGAATTGGTGCCATCCTTCAAGTGACGCGCCGTTCTCTCGCACCAACAGCCAAGCAGCAGATACACGGCGACTTCCTCAGAGCTGTTTGTCAAGGCTGCCGCGGGCGAAGAGAACAACGACAAATAGAGAACGCGGAATGGTGCCTCGTAACTCGGTATTGTTTCCTCCAGAGCGGACATCGCTGTCACGGAATCGCGCAGTGTGGGCGCCATTGATCTCATAGCGCCCACCACGGCCCGCTCCCCAATGCAGGAAGGAAGTCTGGGAAAGCCATGGCATTAGGCGCGACGAAATCCTTTCAAAATGTCATAGAAAGAAAGCCGGGTGTTCGTGAATCTGTTCTTTTGCTCGTGCGAGGGAAACACAGCAGCTTGTATGTTGACAACCTTGTGCACGAGGCACCTTTAACATGCAGAAAATCATACATAGGCCAGACTTGCAGATGAGTTAATATCAGGCTAAGAGAGCACAGGTATGAGACAAAAATGCTCCAGTCACCAGGAAATTTGGCGACGCATTGAGCACAATGTGGCTGCAAGCCTATATTCAAAGAAACCAAGGCTTTCTCTCGATGCAGATCTAAAAAAATCACGTGAAATTTTGGAAACGTTTTTCATGATCAAAAATGACTCGGGAAACTACGTTAGCAGACCTTCTGTGGCGCTGGGAGAAAAAGCTTTTAAATTCATAGACGGATGTTAGATCTAGCCTTACTTGTCATTGGTAAATAAGATGTGCATAGTCCGACTTCTTTTTCGTCTTTCATTTCGTGTTTCCTATTTCTTTTACCCCCGTGTATATATTTGATGTGCGCCAGTGAACAATAAACAGTTGCAAGTTTGCGCACATGTGTCTCCTTTTTGCCCTTCGTATAACAGTATAGCGCAGCAAGCAGAAATACTAACTTCCCTGCTCATAAATTTTTGTGGTTGATAAAGAGGGCGACATGAAGATTTGTGTGCGCCTACGCGAAGTCATCAACGCTAAATCGCAGCGTATTCAGTGCAGTGAACTTTACCGAGACTATGGAGTTTATTGTGTGCCTGAATGCTCTCTAGGAGCACAGGTGACTCCTTGATGGCAATGAAAGTTTTGATACAACGGTTGCAGCACTTGCAGAATAGGCCAGCAACTCTTTTCCCAAATTCACTACTTGCATGCTAGCGCTCGTCGGGCTTTACGGCATGCTGTTGGCGTTGCCATGGAAACGGCCGGGGATATAATGCCACTTAGGTGCTCTTGCTTTTGGACACTCAAGTGGGTGAAGGGGATGCGAGTTCGCGCGAAGTTAAACCGAATACATTAATATTCTAGTAGGAAGATAATATGCCGAACACAGCTAGAAATGCACCAAGCTGTTGTTCTTATGGGAGCCCGCTTTGCACAGAAAGCCGTGCTAGTTGGGATTTTTGGCGCCTTCTAGTCCTCCTATTGCCGCTTCTTTTGCTTTTCTTCTGCTTATATGTTTAGAGTGAAACAGAAGGGGAATGCAGATTACTTTAGGTTTTTTTCTTGCTGCGCATTAGGTGGCCCTTCTAGCTTAATTTTTGTACTCTTACTACTTTATGGATTCTTTGTTGTTCTTGTTACTATTGTCGTCGTCGTTGTCGTTGTTAGAATACCTCTTGATCGTGATTGTGAATGACGCGTTCCTGTGAATGTAACTTCAATTTTACGGTTTTATAATTCATAAAAGGGAAAGTACATAGCCTTTTTGTGAAGTTTCCCTCTTCCAGCTTCCCGCAGAAAGCGTTTCGTAAATCCTTACTCCAGTGATCCACTTGCCAATAAATTCACTTTTGACCTGCTACGTACCTGGTTAGCTAAAGTGGTACATAGTGACTATAACGAAAAGGCTATAGTTCAGGGTTTGATCCCCGGATTATCACGAATCTGTTGTCAACTACCAACAAAGGCTTCTTTCCGAGGAATCGCTACATGTGTTCTTTGTGTCTCCATTAGTTTCGTTGCATGTATGTTCAAGCTGTGCCTTTTGTGACCGTCGGAAATCTGTGCAGGACTCATTTGTGCAGACCAAAAACCCAAACACACGCAACGTGTTGTCAGGACAAACAAACAGTCAGGACGACGAGCGCAGTCGTATGGCGTAGGGCAACGCTGCTTAATTTGCACGTCATTCTCATTGTGACACTTGTTATTACACTCGTAAGAATAAGCTTCATTCGAAATCATTCACCTAGGAATGACACCTCGAAATGATTGCATCGCGCAGGAGGAAGCAGTAAATGAACTTTCAGAAGCAGAAAACTCTAGGAAAAGAAGGATACAGCAAAAGCAAGCCCACCATCTAGAGCCGAAACTGTTTAAAAACTGTTTAAAATGCTAAGGCATTTTTGCGAAGGTGATAGTAGGTGCAATGTGACAGCAAGGTTTTCGTCATCGTTTTACCATACTCTTAAATCAGCGCAATAAGTTAAGCTAACGCAAAATTTTCTTATAAACTTGTAAGGGCAACATCAGGAAGGGGGCGGTGTGCCTGGTGCACCAAATGAAAGGAGCCGCCTGCAATGAAAGAAGAAAGAAAAGGAAAAAGAAACTAAGAAGCACAAGTGAAGCAAAGGCGTCAGTAACAACGTTCCCACCTGCTACGGCTTTTCTGACATATGCGGGTACATCAACTTTTCCTGCAGAAACAATTTTTGTGTTGGTCTTAATTTTCACCCATACGCAAAAGAAAGACAACGGAAAGCCACCACTGTGAAACGTATTGACCGCTGTCTGGTTCTTGAAATCAAGCGTACAAGTTTCGAGTATGATGAAGCAAGAGCTAATAGGGTTGGAAACGCCGCTCAACTGGAAAACGCCGCCCGCTGATCTAGGCCGCTAATGCGCCAGTACACATTCCGTCGTAGCTTTCCAGGCTATCGCGTGGTTAAAGACAACGTCGGCGCCTGCTTCAAACGTACGAGTGAGGCACGTTGGTATGCATTTGCACGGCCTAATTACAGGAGGCAGGGTTGAGTATTTCGTATACAGTCTGTCGCGTCGTAGGCTAATCACGTTATGTGCCTTGATTTTATTAGGCGGACCACAGTTTGTTTCATCAGTTTGTTTTTCCTTAGTAGTTAAACAATCCATGCCACATCGAACTCTATACTGAAGCTTCGAAACAAGTGCGTGATAGTTGTCAGACATCAGCTTTGTCCAAGGGTTTAGATTTCGTGGAGAAGCCTAACGAAAGATTATACATGCAACCCAAGCAGCTCCAAAGCCAATTAATTATCCGACTGGATTTGGGCAAGCATTTATAGAGATCGTCGGCGCGAGTGCTTACCTATGGTCGTCCAAAAAACCACACGATAGATCATCACAATATTTTACAAAAGGTTCGAAAAAAAAATCATTTCTCTCGTATGTCATTTTTGATTATTCACGAGACGTAATAACCGATTCCCAATCAGGCTGGAGAACATGCAAATTTATTGAGATAGCGTTATTGGCAATGAAAGAAACTATTTTCCAAAATATCGATAGAAGTTGCTTCGCAGCAGGCTTTTCTTTAATCTTCAGTGCGGCCTTTGACTTCTTAACTCATGAAATTCTATTGCACAAAATGTGCATACACGGTATTCGTGGCACCCCACTGTTCTTGGTGAGATCATACTTATGTAAATGATTAGAACGTGTTCATTTCAGCAATCACGCGTCTTTTTTTTTACCTGTTTTAAGTGGCATCCCAAAATTGAGCGTATTAGGCCCGCTAGTGTTTAAGATCTATATTAATGGCACTGTTAATATTGAGAATACCAGAAAATCTGTGATACACGTGCGCGACACCAGTATGCTTCCATCAAGCCCACAGGCAAACGAATTAATGACTAGGTGCAATACGTTACAAGAATTATTTCTTTGGTCTAATAAAAATTAAATGATTGACACAACCACACGAAAAGCTATAATTTTCAGGGCCATAAATAACAAAATTCTTCTAACACAACCACTTGCGTATGCTGGTCAGGAAATCGATATTTTCAGTGAACGCATAATTCTTGTCACCTTTTCTTCTCACCTGTGTTGGAATCAGCACGTCATCAACGTGTGTAAAAAGGCTCCTCTTATAGATGGTGTACTTGCTCGCTGTCGACGCCTCCTCCCAACGCAGCTTAAGATACAGGTGTATCTCGCCCTTTTCACACCAAATCTAAATTATTTCAATCTATTGTGGGGGACTACGACTAAAGCAAACATGGCAAAACTTGAGGTTTTACAAAACAAGATTATTCGGCTCACAAATAATGCCCATTATATGGTGTCGACAAGACCTGCATTAAATAAGTACCCTATTTCCACTATTGAACACGTATATGCGTTTCGTATTTTGCGCTCGTTTTATTTTGCTTCGGGTGTTTTGAGGCAGCTTTTAACAAATATTGCGCGCTTAACGCATAGGGTTCCTACCGTATGTACTAAAAACAGTGATGTCGGGTATCTTCAAAAATTTCGAAGTAATTATATCACCAAACCTTGAACTACAACTTACCAACCATACTTAACCAGTACAAGCACGCCATAAATTTTTCGTTGCGTGAACTACACATGTGCTTCGTAAACACAGGGTAATAGTATTGCTGTGTTCATGTTCTATGATCTATAAAGTGTTTTTGGCCTGATAACTTATTTCTTTTAACTTTATTTACACACCATATGAAAATTTAAAATTTTATGTTGTACTAGAAGTATTTTCCTGAAGTCTAAACACAACGGGAACCAATGTACGCAAGGGTCAGTTTATTTGCTTCTTGCGTTTCTTGAATTATGTACAATAATATTTGTCCTTTTTGCCATCTGCCTTGTAAGGTTTCACCGGCCTTGTCAAGCTGCTGATAGCAGCTTTTAGCCGGCAAACCTCTCTAGAAAGTTCTTTTCTTTGTTTTGCGTCCTCGCTTTCTGGGAAATAAAGCGAATTGAATTGAATTATAAGTGCAGCCAACCATTAATTCGTGCAATATATCTCTAATTCTTGCCTTATTACCTATACACAGCATTATTATTACATGATTATGTAACCTATACACATTATTACCTATACACAACATAAATACGATCGATGTCGACAAATGCTTTCATATCTGCGCCTTTTACAATCGAATCACATACGGAGACACTATTTTTACACCCAGGAAACGTTGCTAACTTGCTTGCATTTATAAAGCTACTGGCTACTCATCGCTGCAGCTCATCAGACAATCTCCCACGGGTATCGTTACAACTAGCCGACAACACAGCCCAACGACGACCCGTGACAAAGGTGACCGTATCCAGCAGCTCGCATGGTTGTATTGGACTGCGGCAGGCCCTCTGTCGTGTTCTTACTTAAGTTCTTTAATCCAACTGACTACCTCTCCAGCACTCTGACCTAATAATATGGCCGATATATGAATAATAATCAGCAGTGGAGGAAAACAGAACGAAGTGATCAAAATAAAGGAGGACAAAGGCGGAGACATTTGTGCTGTCATTGTGGTACAAACAGTGCTTGCCGATGAAATGCCATAATCAAATTGTGGAGCCACAATACTGCGAAGCTGGGCACACTGTTCGATCTTTACATAGCATTTATTGTAGGAGACATCTGGAAGACATTTAATAAGCTTCCAAGAACCGCGGTATCATATTGCATCCATATGGAATATCGAGGACCTTATTTTTGTCGCCAGTGTTGCCATATATTGAGTTCCTTGGTGTGAGACTACAAACTTGAGTGCCTTTACTCCTTTACGCACTCCTTTACTTCTCCTTTACATTACTCCTCCTTCTGGCATTACTGCGACATGCACGCATAAACTACTAGAACACTTGCACTGCATTAGTACCGTTTGCGTCAGTAAAGAGGGCGCGGTATATTCACGATGCCCCCATGACCTTTATACTACTCGGGAGCATACAGACGAGAAGCTTGTCACGTTGGAGAGAATCACTGAAGGGTGTCTGCCTGCTCTACATCAGGCAAAAACAAGGGCACTTTGCAGGTCTAGCGTGATGTTGTTCAGCCTACCGAGCCCTTGAGGTCCCTGCTAAAACAGCTGCGCCCATTTCATAGCACGGGCGTGATATGTACGTGGTCGACGACCGGTACCGGAGCATGCGTTTGCTCTGCGATGGAGACAACGTTTAGAAAGAAACGCGCAGACGAAAAGAAGCGTTTCCTGTGCGAGGACCAGAGACGCGGCAATTCATCAAGAGCCGTGCCACTGAGCAAGTTGCTAATTAAGAACCAGCGCACGTCAGTCTCGCACGAGAACTCCATACAAGTGCTTTCCGTTTCGCAAGTTTTCTCGCGGTAATGAGGACGACCATCATAGGGATACGTTCCTGCTGCCATGCCACGTCCGGAAAGTTGGCATGCTCCCCGTGACCGCGTTACTTTCGGGTAGTGTTCTACTCGCATCAGTAGAGCACCTAAGAGCTGAGCAAATTAAAATAAGTGATTAGACTTGCAAGGTAGTTACCGCTCTGATTAAGCAGCCGTTATCTGTGGTTAACGGTGGCTCCACAGCCAGCTTATAATTCGAGCGAAGAACATCATAGGAAGAGCCGATCGCGGGTTCCCTGCAGTTAATGCCCACCTGTTTTATGAAAGACTTGTAAGCGAAAAGAACTCACAATTTAACTTGTTTGTGTTAGTAGTGATTCGTCCGCATTCGGTAAAGCCTCTACTACTCGCCGTGGTTGCCTAGTGGCAATGGCGTGGCGCTGCTATACCCCAAGGCACGGAATGAAATCCCGGCCATTGCATGGCACATTGCGATGGGGGTAAAATGCAAAAAAGCCAGGTACTATGAATTGGGTGCAGGTTAAAGAATCCCAAATGTTCAAAATTAATCCCTCACTACGGCGTTCCTTACAATCATATCGTGATTTGGCTCATAAAAGCCCAGAATTTATCTTTTAAGTTAAACCATTAACTAAACACGTAGTAGACATGCAGGCTTCCGGCAGCAAAAGAAGAATTTATGTTTGATAATCAACAACGATGCCACATTTCACTGATTTCTCTTTCGTGGAAGGTACTTCAATGCTTTTGCACATCGGAAATCGCTCCTCCCAAGTCCACATGTGGCTCGCAGTGGAAGCCTAGTGGTCGCGACGTTCAGCTGCTGAGAATGAGTTGGGGAGCTCAGTTGCCATCCGACATACATGCATCGTGGTGGAGGTGTAATGCGAAACTGCACCTATACTTGAAAGTGGGTGATATACGATGGCTACACATACCCATTCAGGTTGTTTTGTAAGAAACTGCGTTCCTGGTTGCGCATACGTAAAAGTTCTTGTCCTCGCACCGATCCCGTAGAAAATCCGGTTTTCAAGACCGCCCTTTTTCTCGGGGAGCGAGGGTACACTCGCGTGGCACACCTTTATACACCTCTGACCTGTGAACAAAAAAGAAATTTGTCCTACCGCCACCAACTGCCTACCTTAGCATGGTGAAAGACTGGGCCAGTTGGTTTTGCATCATAGGTTATAGCAGCGCGAACTAAAACATGTCCACAGAGAAAGACACATGAGGACAAGCTCTAACGTCCAACTATTGGCGTTTGTTTATTGGCCGAATTTATATGCACTGATAAACACAAAATTCGTAAAACAAAACAGGAAACAAAACCACAAGACCGTCTAGGTGCGCATCCCTGTGGTTTCTAAATAAACAGTTATTTTGCTGACAATGCTGCAGAAAGCCTACTAACACAATTATCTTATTGTAGGTGTGAACCGGCGTTCGAGTGCACCCACGTATTCGTGCATAAGGACGAATATCGTCGCACTATCGCCGAGGCCGCGCGCATGGCGCGGTAAGATAATTGCGTTCGTTCGCTTTATGCGGCATCATCAGGAAAAAAAAAATGTATCTTTCAAAAGCACAGGCATGCGAGCTTAAATGGTCTCGTGGTTTTGTTTTCTGTTTTGCTTACCGAAATATTTTTTCTCTGTTTTCATAAATTCGGCCAGTGAGCAAAAACCAATAGTTGAAATTTAACGCTTGTCCCCATGTGTCCATTTTACTACTCACCGTGGTGACCCTGTGGCAATGGCATGGCGCTGCTATAACTTCATGACACAGCTACCTACCACCAAGCAAAAAAGCGTGAAAGATCCAAACAAACCTATTCTGTTTAATAGGAATGCTATAAGTCACAAGAAAAATCGATGAAAGAGAACTGCCTCTCGAGTCCATCACCAGTAATCAACAGGACTCAGGCACCCCGTGAGGTCATGACGTGGTTTATTTATTCCAAACGAAATAGAAAGCCGCCACAGCAGCGACTTAATATGGCAAAAGCACATTCATCACGAGGAAGTGGAAGGACGTAGCGATACTACTTGTGATTCTCACTAACAACCAGGAGCGATTTCACCGAACTCCTTTTTTTTCCGCTGTCTGACTTGTTTGGACCTGACAGCACGGAATCCACGGAGTCACGCAGCAGGAAGAATTCCCACAAGGCCCTCGAAGTGGCTCTTATTTTCTCCCTATGCTTAGGAAGCCATGCATGCATTCATTCCTGTCTTGGCCGCATGATCTCAAAGAAGACCCAAGCAGGTCCCATGGGGCTTCTTCCTCTAGCTACAAGGTAGCCGGAAATTTCGTGTCTTTCAAGAGCAGTGCAAGGCTGCTTTCTTGCCCAAGCAAGCAGCATGCATAAATTTTTGTTTTATGATTACATTATCTCGAAGTGGCAGTTACATAAGACTCACACTAAACCATCAGCTCGAAGTATTATGCCAGACTTGTGAACAAGGAACGCCTTCGTGGAAGAGGAACCAAAATTCTACGTACTCAAAGTGCAAGATGTAAGTGCTCCTTTGAAATGTCATACATTTATGTACGTCAAGGGCACTAAAGGAACATATTGAGTCCAGTTGCACTGAAAAATTGGGCTATTGTAACAACGAACCTGTCATTCGTAACGACAAGACACCTTTCGTAAGGTAGAAAATGACAGAACTGAAAAATTAAGCTGGCATCCCCTATCTTGGACAATGGTACTACTGTGACGTCCCCAATGACCGACTCACGGAGAGCGGTAAAAAGCGAGAATACGTGGGGATTATGCCAACTCGTCCGTTCCGGCGAGGGTGATTCAAACCGAGGTGGTGCAGCGCAATTTCCTGCACAAAAAATAGTTCTATATTGTCACACATAAAACGATCACGATTTATGGAAAAATAATGTATCCATCAAAGTCGGCCTCCCATCATTGCTTACCTACTCGGTTGTGTGTTTGCGCCCAACCAAATATGCGAGTAACAAGTAGACTTGTCAGTATTTTTTTACTGTCCGTTTATAACATAATTAAATAGAGGTTGTGCCATCCTTTGTGGCAACCTTTAAGAGCTTTGTTTTAAACACTTTCGTTAAAGACGTCATTCCGCGCTTTCCGCGGGGCATCCTCAGCTGACCGCGTTAGAGCGCTCTCTCTCTGTCGCGCTTTGAAATGTTTGATATCGGCCGTGATCAATACGGTGAGGATGTGGTCTATGACCGCCAGATCTTTACTAGGAGTTCCCTGAGGCGCTGTCGCTTTGCAATGAGCCACGCTCGTCTTTCGCTAAAAATTGGCAGTGGCTTAGCTAGGCTGTGCCAAGATCTACGTAGAGTAATCTAAGGCACAGCATTGTTAGCCTTGGTTAATCTTGATTGCAAGTCCAGGATAATCTAATTGTCTAGCTATGTTGCGGCGTTTGGCCAGTCGTCCGGCGCGCTGCTCGTCTGTTTCCTGGGCGATTCGTTTCCTCTTCAAATCGTTCCGATGTCGATTCCAGGCCTTCTCCTGCTTATCAGAATTGTCGCCGTCCATACTGCCACCTCAACTGTGTCTGCGGCGCACGCGAGCTCTCCTTTTCAATCCTCCGACATGTTATCAGGCATTCGACGCAGCTGGCGAAGCGAGCGGAGGCGAGCGCAACGACGAGGAACTCGGTGTGACGTCATAACAAACGGCGGAAAGGCATGGCGCTGCGCATCGGCGGAACACCTGTGGCTTGTTGCTACTGGTGGCGCATGCGCAGTAGAGACTAGGGAGCGAGAGAGAGAGAAATATCCACGGCGAGGAGCCCGTTGTGACGTCATATGCCTCCTCGGAGCACCGCCACGGCGAAATCGCAAGTTCGCGGCCAGTAAAGCTTTCGCTTTAAAAGGGGTCACATGTTGACACCAAGAATTTCTGGAGTTTGCTCTGCTCGACGCAGCCCCGACGCTCAAACTATATATATATATATATATATATATATATATATATATATATATATATATATATATATATATATATATATATATATATATACATATTGCTCCTTTATGTCTTTTTCTACTGTGTTTTTGGTCAATCTGATTCGCTTCATAGTAAACTGCGTTACTATACATTCAGTGCACCAGCACTCAGACAACATTTACGACTGGTTGATTGATTGGGTATTATTATTATTATTATTATTATTATTATTATTATTATTATTATTATTATTATTATTATTATTATTATTATTATTATTATTATTATTGTCTCGAGAAAATGTCGGCAGACGACAGAGAGAAAAAGAAGCAAGGAGCTGTCTCGCAATTGGCACCGGAACGAGCACAACGTGTCTATGCTTTTCAGGAAGAAAGAGTACTAGCATAGAAATGGAAGATAGGAAGAAGCAAGCGAAAGGAGGAAAGGAAGGACAACATTAAAGATCATAAGGGCTAAAGTAAAGTCGGAACAGAAAAGATAACTGCAGGTCGCACTATTTAAATATTGGTAAAAAGTAAAAGTACAATTGTTGGAGATATAGGTATTCTTGAAAATTGAGATCAAGAAGGTAACTAGGTCATTGAGCTTCATCAAGAGCATTGAAAACATGAATTGGGCTCGAGAAGAATAAACTCCACTGATGCTTAAAAACGGTGCTTATGTCTATCAGTGTTTAGGTCGAGCTCTTGCGTGCTTTTCACCGCCATGTGCTTCCAACGTCCTTATCAATTTGCAAAGCAAGCGAGGTTTCAGGTTGGAGTATCTCCCTTCGTTTCAGAATGACATTAGTGCCGAATCCGACCACTCTAAGTCAGAGGAGTGGTCCGACCACTCGATGACTGCTTTGGTGAACAATCTACCTAGAAGACATCATATGACTAGTGGCTACGCAATGCATTGCTAAATGCTACGTAGCTGGACAGAACCAAGGTAATGTTTGCCGTCGGTTGGAGATACTCAGATCATTTCTTGAATTCCGCGTAATTACATAGTAAGTCTTGATAAATTACTCAACATCTCAAATAATATAATTAAAAGAAAAGTTTCAGTGAAATAATTCTAGAGAAACATGAGAAACTCCTGACACAGCTTTCTCTTGCTCGATACGAGCTATGTGAAAGCGTTTTTCCGTGCGTGAAAGAAGCCCGCGAATACATGCGAAGTGCTTCGAGTGGCAAATCGCGCGGCAATTTTGCCTGTATTCGCAGGCTTCTTTAACACTAGAAAAAAAAACACTTTTATGCAGCCAATGTTGAGCAACAGAAGGCTGTTTCGAGAGTTTTTCCTGTTGCTCTACAATTTTTGCGTTGACACCTTTCAACTAATTATAATATTTGAGTAGAATAATTATTGAAGACTAATTATATATTTAGGCGGAACGTAAGAAATAGTCTGAGTAACTCCAGGCGACGGCTAACAACATTAGCTCTGTTGTGTATATAGCTACGCCTCATTTGGATAGCTTCAAAGTTTGGCCCAAGGGAAACACCCGGCGTAGTGCGACAGACGGCGGTTTGCTCCGGACCACCGTCAGTTGCACTTTGCTCCTCGAAGAGGCCGGACGTGCGTCGAGTGAGCTGGGCAACATTTTTCAATGTCGTGCACGCGGTTTAAATCATGGATCCCGGAGTTGAAAGATGTGCGATGTAAGGCTATTTCTTTTGCTTTTACAGCTAAATCTCCACTGAATCTCTCTTCGTCTCGTCTGTCCTTCTTTGAGTATGTGCGTCAGTTTGCAGACAAACCCCTCCCAATAGTTATGTTTCGACAACTAGTTGAATAAGAAGCACTCCTACATTCATCAGAACAAATATGCCATCAAAACAAGCTGAAATATTAAAACTGCGCTTCCCCTTAAAGGTAAGCGGTGTTCTCTTAGTATAAGCAAAAAAAAACAAAACATGAAACGGCTCTTTCTGAGTCTAAAAGCATAGCGTAAAAGCTTGTCCTTGGGCTATTTTTTCTGCCTGAAGGCCTCACAGTCTCGAAACGACGTCGTACGCTGCTTGATACAGCATGCAGTGATTGATGCACCCGATCCATGTTGCACGCGAAGGAACGCAACTTCAGCCTCTTCCTTATTTCGAGCTTGGCGACGAGCTCAAATAAGTACGAACAAAACACCAGTGAAGTGGGCGGCTTTCGTTACTATACGTCTGAAAATTTTCCATGCATCATTTCTTCCAATATGCTCATCGCATATTTCTTCCCTGTTCTCCGAATCCTTGTGTTCTTGCTCTTAGCGCGGCTTGTTTTTGCTGTTTGCTATCAAGCTTGTAGCGCAGATTCTCTCTTTCTTTTTTCCCCCTTTTCTTCTTTTTTGATTTTTAAACATCTTGCCAGAAATAGCCACACCGGTGTATGCGTCATTTGTCTTATTCTGCCACAGGCGGAACTCCGTGGTTGTGCAAGAAAGATGAGAGGATGACTGCATCGGTGGCGGAACGGGACAGGTGCAATGCATTTATGAGGCGTAATGGTGAAGTTTCGTGGATAGCGTTCAATAAGGTTGTTGAAAGAAGTGCACAGCTCTGTTATTGAGCATGCACATCTGCATGCAGTTGGTCAGGAAAAGAACGTAAAAGAATGATGTTCAGCTTTCATCATTTTACGAGATCTGTCTCGAAGAACAAGAAACTGTAGACTCCAGCGAGCCCTTCGGCTCTCGACCCATTTGTTCTAAAAGCAGCGTTCTCCCACAGTGGCAACCGCCTTCTTAGTTTGGCTTGCTTGAAAGTTCTTTTAATCGTTAACGCTTACGAACTACAAGGACATGACCAACAAGCCAGCGGTGGTTGGTAAAAGAGAGACGGGGTGGAAGGTCGAAGAATGCTGTATTAACGGAAAAATATTTTAAGAAACTGGTATAATGCAAGTGATATATATTTACCTCAATAATCTAATAATATAGGTCAGGAGTATCAAATTACCATAGGACGCTCGTGCACCAGCAATGTTTCCTTCTCAAACAGTTTGCAGCGTCTTTCACAATAGACTAAACTCAGAAGATCTGTCTATAATTATATTCAAGTCCCAACATCACTTTGTCACTCTAAAATTTAGTTGTTAATTTTCGATGGCTGTATCGACATCACTGAGGACGGAATAAATGAAGCCAGTATTCACGTGGCGTTACTTCGTAAACCTAGAATTTATGCAGAGTCTACAACTTTTCCAAAGCAGTAATAGTGAAACCTTACAGATACAGAGAGTGAAACATAAAAAATGAAGAGATAGGAAGGGGGTCTCCCAAAGGCAGAAATTAACCAGAACAATCAATCCGGTTTGCTACGCCACACTACGTAACGCAAGAGGTGGAGGTCTAAAGATAAAGTAGGGTAATATCTAAAATAGAGAAGGAAGGGAGACAGGAAGCACCGTTGGAACACGTGTGTGGTTGTCCGCCACATCACGCCTACAGTCGGTCACTGAGACCTGTCAATTTCAGCAACCGCAGCAATGCCCACGTCGCTTTGTAAACTTGTGACATGTGGGGCCATGGTTGAAGAATATTTCTCTCGGAAAATGCTCTGCTATCTAGTCTGCTTAACACACTACGAAGAACGTCGCGTTCGATGTAATAACGATCACAAAAACACAACACGTATTCAATCGTAAAGTTGCATCAACACGTTTTCGATCGACAGTAAAGTTGCATCACCGGGGGAGAAGTACAATAGAATTGTTCGTTAAAAACCTATTTGCGGTTTTAGGGCTCTAGTTCAGGCTTATCTACCATTCTACAATCGAAAACATTTTATTCAGTAAAAAGACGATTATCAAGACTGTTGAGCGTTGATCTCGAAGTACTACTTTGTACTTCGTTTAATATTTTAGTCACTATTTATTGATTCGAAAGCGTTTGTTTCTGTTTTCTCCTAGTCGTGCTGATGCCTTCTAGCCTATCAAATGCTACCACGTCTCCCACTTGTTCACTTGTTCTTATTATGAGTTAGGTGTCCTGCCGCTCAGCCGTACATTCACAATTCTTTACAGCTAACGAAAATTGAAAACAAGCCAAAAAATTTGGAAGATCTGGTAATAACTAAAGCAATTGGCGTGACATAATGGAAAGAACGGCGCATTGTCATTCCAAGGTACTCGATGATGAAAAACTTTATCCCTCTTTAAAGGGAAGGGGGCAATGGAATAGAGGGTGGGGGAGGAACTACTTGAAGTAGGCCTCCTTTATCCTCTCAGCCCACTCCAGGATGGCCTCCTGAAGATCGGGCCTGGAGCTGCGCAAGGCAGCCTCCCACTGCTCCTCACTAGATATTAATTGAGTTAGGCTGATGAAACTTTACTGAAGCTCCCATCTGCCTAAAGCTACTTCTCTCCAATACCTTAATTAATTCTCTACAAGATCACGCTGCCTCCATTTGGGACTCTAACCATTCTATCCTGCAACATGTTCTTTAGCTACATTTCAGAATAGCGTACGTTTTATTTTTCCATCTATAGACGTATGGTCCAAGAATATTTAGCAACTCCCGAGCTGCCGTCCGAGTTTTATCATCGGCTCCAGCACCAAGGAAGCCCACTGTACTCTCAAGGGCAAAGTTATCACCCCACATACGATAACGTGGTTTCCATCACACATAGGGTTCTTTGAAGAGGGGCTCACCAACCTGAATGACTTGGCCCACTCCAAGGCACAAGGTCTCAAGTTCCGTGCCAATGGAGAACCCCCACAGCCCTCGACAATCTAAAACAGAGGTTCTCCCACCACTAACAACGAAGTCACACAACACTTTTACCTTAGTAGGAGGAGGGTCTTTCCGCCCCCACATAAGGAATGGACAAAATAGCAGACAATCACCCTCAGACTTTTGCAGATGGGGATATACCCCAATCCATTTTTATTACACTGGATCTACCCAGACACATATACTAGCAATACCTGGCCTCAGTGCGATGATTCAGCTAATTTAGAACATACACTCTGGCGATGCCCCTCGTTACGAAGCACAGATCAAGCAGACCAGTCAAGATGGAATACCTCACTGCGAAGCTCCGACTACGGGGACCAAATCTGGACCATCCAGAGAGCCCACGATGCGGCGGCCATGCTCCGCCTGCCCGTCCCAACATGGCAGCAGCCCGCTGCGCGATAATTGCGTATCTCAGGACTCACAATAAAGTTTTTCCATCCATCTATCCATGCACAGTCATATGGTTAATAATACATATATAAACAAAAGTTTCTGCGCACGTTCCTTATTGCTCCGAAGCATGGTTTTCCGTCTATGTTTATTTCACTAAATGTATTTTCATCAATCATTACGTAAGCATCTCATTTCCAATTGCGCATAAAACTCTTTTCGTATTGATAATCGCCATGAGGTTGCATCCTTTCATCGTCGCAAAAATGCCTTATTTACTCGTTTATTCGATATACTTGTAACGAATCGAACCACCTTCCCACAGATATTGCATTTATATATGATCACATTCTATTTCGGAAAGCACTGCTCTATTTCCTTTTGTGATTTTCCTGCGTAAATAAGTGTGACGTGCTGTTTCTTTCCTTTCCTGACAGTGAAAAGATTCCAGGCGTCTGATGTCGCTATTTTCCTTTTTTTTCCTGTTTCCTGCTTTACTGCACAGCGTTTACTCCGGTTTAGCGAACTTGTGCTTCGTGCTCTTTATTACAACGCGTGATAATATGTTCTTCGTTCATAGTTTTTATTCGCTTTTGTTACTTGACTGCCATTCGCTCATTTTTGTTTTCACATAACTTGTCGTTTCTTGTCCTTTATTTCAGAAATGTATCATTCTGCTATTACTGCACTCCCCTCTGAAAGCATCGGTGACTGAATGCATGTAAATAAATAATAAAATATGCAGCCTATATCAAAGAGCTTACGTGCACTTCAAATCTATGATACTATGCAAGCACAACGAGACTACGTCTGAGCTAGCTGGTCATAAAATTACCCAAATCTTTCTGGATGTTGTATGTTCGAGCAATATTTTATTACACTTTTGTTCAAAGTTTGTTATGAGCGCCGCCAATTTAAAACCCTTTCGAACGAACACAATTACTCCTATCGAAACGTTGGCCAATCTCTCTGAGGTACGTTATCCCTGTTTATAACCTTTATACCTTTCGAAACTCATTGAAATGTTTCGAAATGGTCGGCTTCACCGCGCGGAGCAGCAGTCGATACTATTACATTAAAAGCTTCTTGCAGCTAAATTTCGACATGTGTGTTTCTGACGAATGGCAGGCCATGGAAATACTGATTTGAAGCATCTCGCACCAGACGAAATATTGGCGTTTCCAACTAGTTTGCAGCTGGATAATATTGAGACAGTCCCCGTAATGTTAGAACATTTTAGCCTTACCAGACTTGACACACAAACTCAGACCTTAGAGACGTAGGCAAACCAACGGCGACGCTAATGCATTATGGAGAGCTGAAAATTTTCTAAGCGGACACCAAGCATGTGAAACTCCCGAGAAATACCTTTTCAACGTTCCACGTGATATTTGCGCTGAGGACCGCCTAGTTCGTTGACATTCCAGCCGTCATAAACAAAGCACAGACACAGCGATAACCGCACTGAAACTAGAACACTATACACTACGGGATTTGTGCAGCTTTACCGACAATATATGAAGTCTCCTTTGGAAACCGTAAGAAAGTAATATTTCAGAAGGCCGCCTGTATTTCAACAAATTTCAGTTAGCAACGTCGATAGCGCACGCCCTTGATTAGCATGCCTATTTACGGCTCTTAGTCGTAGCACTTTCCTACATTATAGCAGAATGTTGGTGAGGATAAAAACATGCCTATTACGCAGCAGTAAATTTACTAATAAGTGTCATAAATACGCATGTTATTAGATGGCCATACCATCTCGACGTAGCTAACTGAAATTTGCTGCAATTCAGGTGGCCTTCTGGAACACAATTTTTTAGATGGCGCCCATTGACTTACGCTAGTGCATTGCGATGAAGTTCAACAAACAGCCGCCGTCGTAATGCCCGATATCCCGGGTAATGTCACTGAAACTGCCCTTTCTCGACACTTGCCAACATGCCGCCACACGGTACTTTCCCTAGAGCCACTAAATGCCACCGCCATATCATCGTACCTCGCCCACACTGACCTTCCATATATGCCCCCACAGGCCATGTTCAAAATATTGGGCCTGCTCTATCCAATCAGAATTTCCGAGAAATTGCGGATGCATGCCATTCGTATCAGAGGTCATCATCATGATCAGACTATATTATGTCCACTGCAGGATGAGCGCCTCTCCCTGGGTTCTCCAATTAGCCCGGTCCTGCGCCAAGCGATTCCCACTAGTGCCCGCGAATTTCCTCATTTTATCACACCATCTAGTCTTATGCCGTGCTCGACTGCGCTTCCCTTCTCCTGGCACCCATTCTGGGATCCTAATGATCCACCAGTTATCTAACCTGCACAATACATGACCGGCCCAGCTTCATTTTTTTCACCTAATGTCAATTAGAATATCGGTTATACCCGTTTGCTCTCTGATCCAAACCGCTCTCTTTCTCTTAACCTTATGCCTAGCACTCTTTATTCCATCGCTCTTTGCACGGTCCATAACTTATTCTAAGCTTCTTTGTCAGTCTCCAAGTCTCTGCCCTATATCAGTGCACTGGTAAAATGCACTGATTATAGGCCATCATTTTCAATGATAATGGTAAGCTTCTAGTCAGGAGCTGACAATGACTGCCGTATGCGATCCAACCCATTTTTATTCTTCTATGAATTTCCTTCTCATGATCAGAGTTCCCTGTGATTAATTGACCTAGGTAAACGTACTCCTTCACCGACTCTAGAGGCTGACTGGTGATCCTGAACACTTGTTCCCTGGCCTGGCTATTTATCATTATCTTTGTCTTCTGCACATTGTTCTTCAACCCCACATAAAACTGTATCCGTTAAAGTCCTCAATAATTTGTTGTAACTTGTCCACAGGGTTGCTCAACGGGACAATGTCATCTGCAAATCGAAGGTTGCTGATATTCGCCGTTGATCCTCACTCCTAAACCTTCCCAGCTTAATAGCTTTAGTCGGGCACGTACCTTCTCCGGCCTTTGAGAACCCAGGATTGTTCCGCAAATACATATTTCGCTATAATTCTTTCAGAGCTAATTCAACAAACGCTACTAGCAGTCGTTATTTTACACTTCCGCTTGTTTACTTGTTCGTGGCAGTGTTATTCCAGCGTTTCTTTCCTGCGTGAGTCCATTTGATGTGGTTCCTTGTTTGCCAAGCAAAGGAGAGGTGTATCTCACAGGCGTACCTGTGAGACACACCTTTCATTTCTTGTTAGCACATTTACGCGTGTTTATGGCGAATAAAATGCATTATTCAAATTTTTGCTAGTAAAAACATGTCACTCCCCCTTATTTGCAAAAAAAAAAGTTAAATAGGGTTGCCCCTATGGGGCAACCCTATGTAACTAGGCAACCCTATGCAACCCTATCGTGGCTGTTCGGGGTACTGTTCAGCTCAGTATAAAATTCTTCCGCCGCTTTCAATATACCTTCGAGATTGCTCATGATATTACCCCGCTTATCTTTCAGTGCATACATCTTGGTTTGTCGTATGCCAAGTTTCCTTGTCACTGATTTCATGCTTCGTCCATTTTTTACCACTTCCTCAGTCTTTCTCAGGTTATAATTTTGGATATCCCTTATTTTCTCCGTGTTGTTCAGCTTTGACATTTCCACGAATTCTATCTGATCTCATGAGCTTTCATTCGTGTCGTTTCATAATTAGTTGCTTTGTTAGTAGGGAGAGCTTACCTACTGAGTGCCTTGTTACCTTACCTCCCACTTAAATTGCTGCTTCCGAAGCCAGCCTAGTTCCGGTTTCATTCATTACCTCTATACCATCTTGATCTCTCTCTTCTTCGGCTGCATATTTTTTTGCAAGTACCAGCCTGAATTCGCCTGCTTTTACCCTTACTGCCTCTAGGTTGGCCTGTTTCTTCTTGACCAATTTTACTCGTTCTCTCTTCAAATTGATTTGAATCCTAGCCCTCATTAACCTGTGATCCCTGCACTTCACCCTACCTAACAATTTTAGATCCTGCACTACGCTCAGATCGGCAGAAAGTATGAAATCACTTTCATTTCTTGGTTCACCATTAGGGCTTTTCAAGGTCCACTTTCTGTTGCCGCGCTTCCTGAAAACGGTATTCATTATTCACAGCTTGTTCTTTTCTGCGAATTCTACCAGCTTCTCTCCTCTAGCATTCCTAGAATCGACTCCACTTTTGCAGTGAAGTCGCCCATTACTACAGTATACTGAGTTCGCAATTTTCTCACCGCGAATTGAACATCTTCATAAAGCTGATCTACTTCATAATCATCGTGACTGGATGTTAGAGCGTAGGCTTGTGCTACCTTTAATCTATACCTCTTATTAAGTTTGGTTACGACTACTGCTACCCTCTCAATAATGCTGTAGAATTCGTTAATGTTGCCCGCTATGTCCTTATAGATTAGGAATCCTACTCCGTATTGCTTCTTATCTGGGAGACCTTTATCCTTTATAGCAGAGGAAAAGGCAGTTAGTACTGTATAAGCCTCACCAGTTCCTCGAATCTCACTAAGGCCGATTATATCCTAAACAATGTCTGATAGTTCATCAAAGAGACCTGCTAAGCTAGGCTCATTCGACAGGGGTCGGGTGTTAAACGTTGCAACGGTCAGTTTTCATTGGCGGCCTGTCCGGACCCAGATATTCTTAGCACTCTCTGCTGTGTTACAGGTCTGACCAGCGCTTTGCTCAGGTGCTCCGCACGTGCGGGGGACTGATAGCCATGTGTTAATTATAGGAGTCATGAGGGACGTAGTGTCCCAGTGAAATCGAGGGTTCGACGGAAGCCCGTCTGGTCGGGATGAAGCATTGAAGAAGTAAAACGAAGGACACCGACCAACATAGAAGTACTAAAAAATGAAAGAAATCTAAAAGACGTTTCGGCTTCGCTACGGAAGATGCCTCTGGCGGACCTTTATGCCTTGCACATTATTAAACTTACCTCCTTCTTACTTCACCCCCATATGCTGTGGCTTGCATCTTTTTACTTTGATATACCAACCTCATAAACGAGATGAAAGGGGGTTAACCGAGGGGCCCAATTTTAGTTGTCATATCATGAGAAGCCAACAAACAAAGACGCCAAGGACAACATAGGGGAGATCACTTGTACTTGGTAACTAGGTTAAAGAAATGATATACTAATGGCAATGAAAGTGGATGAAAGAACAACTTGCCACAGGTGGGGAACGACCCCACGTCTTCGCATTACGCGTGCGATGCTTTAACCAATTGAGCTACCGTGGTGCTGTTTCCCCATCCACTTTCTTGGGTGCAGGTGGAGAACGTGGAATCGTTCCTCACCTGGGGCAAGTTATTTTTTATCCACTTTATTTGCCATTAATTTATTTCTTTAATCCAATCATTAAGTACAAGTAATTTCCCCTGTGTTGTCCTTGGCGTCTTTGTATGTTGACTTCTCATGATATGACGACCTCATAAAAGGTGCATGAAACATTCTAACAAGCCAACGCAGCAAAATCACATTGCTGACTTTAAAAAAAGGTAAGAGTAGGGAGGAGGGGGGCGCAGGCGTTCGATAATCTAAGCCTATCAACCTCTGTGCCGTTTGAGAGGGTGAGAGAGATAAACCTAATGAAGAAAGGAACGAACTCTCTCTCCCAATAAATGATCACAAGGTATAGTAGCAGACGCTCTGGCCATCATGAAGTATTCAGCGTGTCAAACTCGATACGAAAGAAAGCTTTGTACGCTGATATGGAGCAACTAACCCCGAAAGCTTAGCTATCTTTTAGCTCACGGAAATAATGCAAACACACAGCGTACAGCGGTGAACATGTCTTAGCGGGCTGTTGTCATTCTGTTCCTGTGATCGCGGTGAAAGTGGCCACTACAAGACAAAACATTAGGAGAACGGGAAAGGAGCACTCCGACCGGTCTCTTGCAGAGAATATTGCAGTTGCGGCCAGTATCGGTTTGCTTCCATACATGGATCGTTCCTTTCCGAAAGAGAGCCGCTGTCTAGCGGTCAGTCTGCGCCACTATAGCGTTTCTTTTCTCCTCGCTCGGTACGTACGTGAAACACGAGCTTTCTCTTGATCATCGGTTCACTGAGAACCGGCACGTCACGAACCATTTTATCACTATCGGTGTCTGGTCAAGCAAGAAGAAAGCACTCGTCCATCCGACGCCGCGAGAGCACGGCGCAGTAGCGACGGACGAAGGCGTTGCCGACGGTCGCTAAGAGAAAGGGAAGGGCCGAGTGAAAGCAGCCGGCGGAGGACTGCACCGTATACCCAATCTCGCAGAAACGATGCAGCGTCACCAAGGCAGAGCTTGCCTTTTCCAACCAGGGGCTGAGTTCACTATGTTCGCTGTTCAGATTGAAGAACGGCTTCGCGTTTGACCCGCCTTCCATGCACTGGCCGCTCACTGTAGGCAATCATTCGTCGTCCAAGGCGCCGGCCAGTTGTGAATCTTCGAAATCGCGAATAGTCAAGTGGGCTTTGGTGTTGGTGAGATCGCACTAGGTTCAACTTGCGAGACACTGCACAGTTTAGGGAAGAACGAACGAACGCGCAGCCGGCGATTTACCGGAGATGCCGCGCGTCTGCAAGGCGCTTCCAGTGGCTTCTGGCATCGTACGTGTAATCGAATTGTGGCTTCTCCAGAGGCAGCGGGCAGAGTGTGTTGCACTTTATACGTGCGGGTTCTTTCTGGCTGCAGCCAGGCAGCGCTTGAGAGAAATCGAGCGGAGCCACAAGCGACGAGGCGAAGAAAGGGATAAGATCGAGGACGCCTTTCCTGGGACTTCGAGCATCGCTACCTCCTCCAGTGTTGCGCAGGCAGTTGTTTTTCAAATATGAGTCGGAGAATAGTGCAAGTTCCTGCGTTAAGATATTCTCGAAGTTTCAATTTCATGGCTATGAGCGCCGCCAATAATCTTTCTTTTTTTCTGTTCCCTTGTGCATCGGTGAAGTGCAAGCCCGTCGGCACGTGTGGGCTGCTGCCAAGCACGACGCAGCGTCATCGGCCCTGGCTTCGATGCCGGACGGGCTTTGTTGAGTTAACCCGCTCACCACTCTGTTTTTCCTGCAAATAAAATCTGACTCATTCTTGTAGTAACGTTCTGCTTTCGAGCGCGAGTTAGAGAATTTTACTCCCAGCCGTGGTGGCCACGTTGAGTGGAACTGTCCGTGAGGAACTATATAACCTAGGCCTTATATATTGCATGCATTGATTAGAACCTTATTTATTCTATCATGTATATCGCATTAGAGTCCTATTCGAAACAGTATTTTGCACTTATTTGCATTTCTGCTAGAAGTGCATGTACTGCTCGGACACACTGCAGTCCACAGTATTATTAGATAAATAAATTCCTATGGAGATTAATGCAAAACGATTCTCATGTACCGTGTTTCTTGCGCACGTTGAAAAACCTTATTGGTCAAATTTAGTCTACAGCTCTCCCCTACGACGTCCCTTATCACACATTGTGCAGTTTCGCGAAGTTAAACTCTAGAATTGTTTTTTTTTCTATCTCACTCACTCACTCACTCACTCACTCACTCACTCACTCACTCACTCACTCACTCACTCACTCACTCACTCACTCACTCACTCACTCACTCACTCACTCACTCACTCACTCACTCACTCACTCACTCACTCACTCACTCACTCACTCACTCACTCACTCTTCATGCGCATATAACAACGCAACGCAGAATAAAACTAAAGGAAGGCCCATCGTCGTCGTTACTGTCCTACCGTAGTCGTTGTACGTCACGCCATAGACTGCGTCATGACCTCGCAGTTCTGCCAGTGTCTTGGTCGTGATCGTCGTGGCTGGTGTCATGCACTGAATACTTTGCCTTAAAAGGACGTCAAAGCTGCCACATGAGGTTGTGCTTTGTTCTTGTGTGATGCATTGTCTGTAAAAGCGTTAGAGTGCACGCAAAGCGCAGAAAAAGCAACGGAGAGGACGCAGTGCAGCGCTTTGCTTTGCTTGTTTATTTTTTCTGCACTTTGTATGTGCCGTTACACTGCTACCAAGATCTTGGTTACCAGTAATGTATGAAATATTGCCTGAAATGCAATAATACCTTCAATACAACATTTATAGTTCGACATTTATATTAACAAAGGCCAGGCAGTACGCTACGCTGTAAAAATATTACAATAAATCACAGGAAATATGTTCACAGCTCCAAGGCATTTGACACTCAAAAGGACGGAGAGCTGTCATTTTGTAAGATGCATACACCACGACGCACTGCACATGGCAGCCAATTAAATCGCATTATAATCACGAGCAATTTCTTCATTTTTCGTGTGGTATTCGCGGCTCTTACGTGGTATGTGGTATTTGTGGTCTCACGGCGGTTGCAAGGGTTTTCCGGAATGGCACAGAAATGTTATCAAAAATGATAAGAAAGACTTAAAACGACGGCTGGTTTTTGCAGTGCAAGCACACCCTTATGAAATTCTTTGTCTAACGATAAGCCAGAGAAAGAAGCACTCGCATTGTGCGACTACATCTGATGCTGTTCAAAGGGAAATATTTTCAAGGGTGGTTTTTTCCCGTTAGGCTAAAATGATAGGTAGAATACCACTCTATATCTCCTTACCAAATTAAAATTGATTTTCTAAAGAATTACCGTACGCACAGAGCCCAATTCGCTCAGAAAGAATGGGCACAGTTTATGCGAATGCAAGCTCGGACATGTAGGGAAACTGTATAGTTTCACCATAGTTACAATACGCCGGGACGTTTCCGTCCATTCGCCGTGGTACGCGAAAATGTCTGCCCATGGTTTAGGATGTGCGATGTTATAACCACCAGCAGCAGCTTCCCTGAAGCATTGATAGGCACTTGATAGCCAAGCGCTTGGTAAGGGGATTGATTGTACCATGTTGCCCGATGGCTGTCCGTCGGTGGGATTCCAACTCAGCCCCTCCCTCATCCGTAAGCATTACTGAAGTTTCTCAAACCGACTCGCTACAGTGACGTTGAGATGGGCAGACCCACATGCTGACACTGCCAGTGCCTCCCTCCCTTTCTTGCCGTTTCTCACCGTTCCTTAACCCCCTTCCCGTTGCGTACCACTGGCGAATCTGGTTCACCTGTCTACATTTTATTTCTCTCGTTCCTCCTGTTTTACAGGGAAGCTGTATACCTCTACCGTCCAAGGAAATTTTCGTGTCATTGTAAGCCGATCCCGGTGAAGGTGCAATGCCGGGCCGACCTGCGGCGGAGGTGAAGGCGGCGTTAAGCAGTCCCCAAACATGGGCCGATCCCGAAGATAGTGCCATGCTGGGCCGACCCGCGGCGTAGGGCAAGCAGCTATGAAGCGCACCCCATACGTGGGCCGATCCGGAAGATAGTGCAATGCCGGGCTGACCCGCGGCGGTGGTCCAGTTCGCCATTAAGGGGCCCACACACAGCTTCGCTGGTCATCCTTCTTCACAGAGTGGAAGGCCACAGATATTTTTCCTGCCTCCTACAGTGCACGAGGACAAACGCAGGGGTGGTGAGGATTTTCGAGCGTCTCTCTGCTCCCGCCTTTGTGAACTACAAAAGCGTAGTATTTCATGTATGACTTTCAAGGAGATAGGCAATCGAATAACCAGACAAAACGACAATTTTGCTTGCGGCTCAAAGTGTTTCTATGCGGTAGGAGTACTCTACAAAACAAATGCGGATTCTGAAAGCGGCACACGTACCAGCGCAGGGAATCGTACCCGATAAGCTTGCTTAGCAACAACGTAAATCTGGTCGCGTTAAGCAGAAAATAGTGGCGCATGAGAGGAACCGCAGCTTGCAAAACAGGGAAGGGTGTGCAATGCGCTGTCACTCAAATGCTGCCTGCGGTGTAAGTGCTCTATGGATCACAATGACTCGTTTTCTAACTTTCTAATCCGCGTGCGTGTTTCCCCAATTATGTTGAAGTAAGAAAAGTAAATGTTTAGGCTGGCGAATAGGCAGAGCGAGGGCACACAGTTGAGAGGTTCAGCAGCTCTGCGGTAGAGCACGAGGTGATGGGGCTCGATTCCCGCTCTCGTAGTAGTCTACGGCTCTATGACTGATACAGTTGAACGCGCCAAGGCACTGTAATAAACATTTTATTCAAAAGCTATGATTTTACTTTAACCACTGTGGTTTTTCTTTTCCTTTTATATTGTATGACAAAAAGTAAATTGTGACGCACCATGCGGTGAAGCCTGCTCCTTGTCTTGTGAAAAGCTAGCGTTTGGCACATAAGCTTCTGTGCTTCTTTAAGGTGCACACCCAAAGCTTTTTTACAGTCTGGTCGCTTTTTAATGCGGCCGCCATGGTTTGTAATCGATATTCTGAACTCGTGCTTCGCAGCACAAGCCACTGAGCCACCACAATTGGTTACATCGTAGCGTTTTACGCCTCACAGATCCATCAAGGTTGAATGCCAAGATGCTTAATACATGGTAACAGCCGAAATGTCACTGATGCTATATTTAAAAGCAGTGTACGAAGTTTTCTTACTCCACTAGCCAAAACAACGGATAAATGCTGAGTGTGCACATGGATGTCCTTGATACATTTTTTTTGCTACAACAGCAGTCAAGCACTCAAAATGATGTGATGTTGCTATCGGCCGTTCCCGCCCACAACAACGTCCGGTCACAGATAACGTGATTATGGTCAACGAGCCGACGGCCCCGTCAAAGTTGTTCTGATAGCGGGTATTGTATGGCCACCACTGGAGTACTTCGGTCAGGAAAGGTTTGGGCAAATAGCCAGGGTACGGTCCTTCGCTTGACAGCTGCCCCAATTGGCACGTCCATGCCCGAGGCGGGGTTAGTAAGCTAACCCCCCAATCCCTGTTTGTGCCCAGTGATGTGCATGTGTTTCTGACAAAGCTCCCTTTGGAGAAAGAAGGCAACATACCTCCGAATTTGTGGGACCTGAGGTCTTCGGTCTGCTGACGCCGGATTGTGAGAGACGAATCAACAATGACCCCGCAGGGGATAAAAAGAGCGACGGACAGCGGGAGTGATCAGCTCCTACAACTTCTTCATGAACTCATTTTGTTGAACGACTTTGAATTTTTTGCGAATATGTAATATAAACTTGTATGTAAAACACCGTGAATATCCCCAGGCCCCGCCCCAAGTTCCCTTACCCCTACACAAGCAAATATATTCCACATTTTCGGACCCCCAGTCGCAACAATTCTTTGACAGTCCATTCTTCCATTTCTTTACACTGACGAGGACCGTTGTCGTTGACGTTAATTTTTTGTCTCCCAGATTCCCCATGATTCACCATCACCGTAGCAGGAAGAAAAAGAAAACTTCGTCCCCGATGCCTACCACTGGGATTCGAACCTAGGCCATGACAACAATGCCCATTTCAGTGTCGGACATGCTACCCACTGCGCCACCGCGCAATTTATTTCTCTCCCTTTCATGAAAATATGACTAATGTCATGCGAACATTATTTACATTACATTTGGACACACACAAAACAAACAACCGCGCACATGCTACGCAGTCCAATCAAACTTTAAAAATCGGGCCAACTAAGACACGCATCCAGATGGGAAATCCACTCAGTGATGGTAACAAAGGTTACAATCACACTACGCATTTGTACAGCCTCTTCTTCAAAGCTAGACCTTGTCGAACGATGTGGTTCGGCATGTCTGGCGATCATGCGGCTTCTCCCTAACGAATACGACCCTAGTAACAAACTAATTATATGATGTATTACTGAATGCCTTTTAGAAAGGAGGGAACCGGCTACCGTAAGATGCGAGAAGAAGTTCTGTTTTGATTGTTCTTTGTAAAATGTCCTAAAAATAAAATACGTCAGGAGAAAAATAAAACAGTGTTCTATTGTATCAGGTTGGTTGCAAAGTCAATACAATTTGCATTGCAGGGTACATATACTACTTTTTCATGGAGTCTTGTTTTAACTTGCAAGGTGCAAGTGTGCCGCTTAAATCAGCACGTTTTCGCTGCAGGTGGTTGTACACGTTCAACGGACAGGGCGAAGAACACCTTCCCCAGAGTGAGACAAATATGGATTTCGGTACATAACTCAGGCAAAATGTTATGTACTAGTGCTGCATCAACGAAAGACAAATATTGTAGAATGAGTTTCTCTTTTAAAATGAAATCATTTCTTTTTTACAGATAAATTGCTTTTAGGAAGCACCCTAATTTCTCGTGATAAAAAGAAAAAAGAACGTGAGAAGCAAGACTGTGCTCGGTTAACCAAAACGAGGAATGAAGGCCGGACGTTTTTGAAGTGAGATTGTCTGTACCAGTGGCCTTCACTATGGGTGAATCCTGCTGCTGCAGCAATTCAGTTAAGAGCACGAGGACTCGCGGGAGGTTGCTGTCTTATTTTTCCATGTAATCCCAGGGTCTTACATACCTAATTTTTCCGCATTTGGAGCTGAATGTTCATGCGCCTGCTAATCACTGACAGATAATAAGCTGACGCGAAATGAAGTAGTCCAAAGGCATAGTCGCAAAATAAATGATGCCACAATCGCTCGACGGCAGCGCTAAACTAAGGAGCAGCAACACGAGTGAACCGCACGTGAGTCATGGGTAGAAGAGTTGCGTAAGAAGGCGATAGCTCGCAATACGGCACCGCAATGCGTAGTACACAGGAAAGCAGTGAAAGCACCGCAGGCTGAAAGTATTCATTCCGCTCAGCCTAGATTAATTTCAGCGGACCGTGACAGTCTCTCGGAGTTTGGGAAAACTTGGGTGAAAACCCCCGTTAAATTATTGCGTTAGCGAAACCGCGGTGTCGGTTGTTGCTTCCGAGCACTCGACCTGATTGCCGCCCTGTCGGGGGGTGGGGGGGGCAGGGGGGAAGGAATCAACATTTTCCACGTTTAAGGCACTCAAGCGTGATGGAACGCCGCTTAGAAGAAAGTGTTCGCGGTGGCGTCGTAAACTGCAGGAATGCGGCTTCTCCTACTTCTGTTTTGGTTTTTTTCTGCTTTCACTACGAAGCTAACAAAATACGCACAAGCAACATATACCAGTTACTATCTTTCTCGGTGGCATCTCAGCGCTCTCAAGTTTCCGAATCCCTGGTTCTTTCACAGCTCTGGTGGTTTCCGCCGCTTTCACTGGCACCGGGTGTTAAGAAAAATATTTGCAGACAGAATAGCAACTAATTAAGGGGGAAAGTGCCGAGTACGCCGATAAGTATCGGCGTGAAAAAAATTAACGTTAGAATGCTCATGGCAACTTTTCATCTCGCTCTATTTCTTCGGCATCACATAGTTTGATGTCGTTTGGCAGACATTAATATGAGATGGCATGTTATTTGGAAGCTTATTTTTATTTTGTCGCTAGGAACATAGCATATGAGCATATGAGCCTAACTTGAGTGATTAATGAGTGTTAACCAATGGCAAGGCACACTCGGTGAGATTGCGTATCTCACTCACAAAAGTTTGCACCGAATATATATATATATATATATATATATATATATATATATATATATATATATATATATATCTTACTCTCATTTCATGTCATTTCATTTTATTACCTTAAAGACCCCATTCGGTGTATTACATAAGGGGTGGTTAACATGCGAAGATAGGAAAAGGCAGGTGTTACATTGAAATACAAGTTTCAACAGTTTCTAGAAATTGTGAATGACATGCGATGGCAGCGACATTCATGGGTAGGTCGTTCCAGTCCTTGGCAGCTCGAGGAAAAAATGATGATTGAAAAGTGACAGTTCGTGTTCGAGGACGAGAAACTTGGAGTTGATGGCTGGTGCGCTGTGACATGCGTGAAGATGATGGCGTGACGTAAGGTGGGCGGCTTAGTGAGCTGTAAAAAAATTTGTGATAAAGAGAGAGCGTTGCGATGCGACGACGAAAAGCAAGAGATGCCAAGCTATATTGTGCCTTTAAGTGTGAAACGCTGATGTTATATGAATGTGAAGAATGGATGAATCTAGTCACACGATTCTGAACCGACTCGAGTGCATTGATGATATATGTTTGATGAGGGTTGCAGATGGCGGCGGCATATTCCAGTTGTGGCCTGACAAATTATTTGTATGCGAGTAGTTTGACGTGCTGTGGAGCATGACGAAGATGACGCCTCATGAACCCAAGGGACTTGTTTGCTGACGAGATTACGTTAGTAGCATGTGCATTCCCGGAAAGGTCGTGGGACAGGGTTACGCCTAAGTACTTATAGGTTAGAACTGATTCTAGTGGGACGTTTGCAATTGTGTAAGTAGACAGATGAGGATTACGACGGTGGGAAATTGAAATAAATTTGCACTTGTTAGGGTTCAAGGTCATTTGCCAATGGTTACATCAGCCCTGCACGTTATTAAGGTCATTCTGGAGAGATGCTTGGTCAGAGATGTTAGTCACAGTACGATAAATCTCACAGTCGTCAGCGAACATACGAATAGGACAAGATACATGCAGCGGAAGATCGCTAATGTATATTAGGAAAAGAAGCGGTCCTAAGACTGAGCCTTGAGGGACACCTGAAGTGGCAGGGAGGGGTTCGGAGGAGACGTTATTGACAAAGACGAACTGGGAACGATTAGTAAGGAATTCTTTTATCCATTGTACTACAAGAGGATCCAAGTTCAATCTAGATAATTTTATTAGCAAGCGGTTATGAGGCACTGTGTCAAAAGCTTTAGAGTAGTCTAGAAAGATTGCATCGGTTTGAACGTTTTTATCAGGATTAACGTGGAGATCATTAAGGAAGATAGCTAGTTGTGTTCATTAGGTTACGAGAGTCTCGAATCCGGCAACATTGACGCCTGCAGGCAGCATGCAGACGTCAATGTTTATCGAGCAGTCGCCGTCACGTAAACAGGTCACGTACTTGAGACGCCTGCTGCAGAAAAGATATTGCCCATCCGCCGCCAAGGTTTCTGAATGGTGGCGCTAGCTGACACTGCCAGCGTTGAGACCCGCTGCGAGTATTTCCTCCCAGCGGGTCTAGATTCCGGACTCGCGCTTGTCAGCGGCCTTCATGGTATTGATGGCTCATTTTTTGGGGATGGGAGCGACTACTATGTTCCCTAGCACTTCATTTGGTAGAACCGTTAGATCTTCGTTTGTGTACTGCGGGCGCTGAGGGAAGCCCAGTCTCCTTAAGATTTTACTGCTCGATGAAGAGCAGAGAAATCTCCCGTTGCGACATCCACAAGGCCACCCACAGTTTAACTAAGGTATTATGTAGGCCTAAAGCTAGTAGCCCTTCATTGGGTGCCCCATTTGGGGGACAAGTGTCGCCTTGTAGGATGCTCTTATGGCGTCTGCCTGCCTGGGCTCATGGTAGGGTAGAATACGTTAGCCGGCTCACTACGAGGGCCAGTGTGAGTCTCAGTGTCTCGGTTTCTGGAAAGCCTCTCCTATAAAAGGTGACCCCATGTATCATAGGGTATATTTATTTTATTGTCACGTGATTGGTTAGAAACGACTTGATATAGTTGTATCTATTCGTGCCACAACCTATCTCGTTTCATCCTGATAGGATGATGTCATGCGCCATTGTGTCAAAAACGTTTCGGGATCCAGTGCCTGCACTGGGTGCTTTCTTTCTTGTGGTATGTTGTTTATCACCAAATCCTTTAGTAATACGAAAATACCCGAGGTGGACAGGCTCTCTCTGAAACCGAACGTGTCTCGGGGAAACATTTTGATCGCTGAGGTGGGCCCTTATGGTACGTCCACACTAGCGACAAAAACGCGCGCGACACAACGCGCGCGGCGAGCGGTGCTGTCGCGCGCGGCAAGATTCACGAAAAGTGGCAGCAACGCGCGGCAAACGCGCGAATGGGTGCGAGACCCATTTTTCGCGGCAGACGCGAAACGTCCACCAATCAGAAGCGAGCCGCTTTACGAGCCGCGCTGTTGTGGCGCCACCTGTCGCATAAGCAAAGAATCATAATCTATGGGCTCTGAGACTGAACAGTGACACGCGCGCCGTAAAATCTCAGAGGCCATTTCCAGTCAAGGGGGCTGTTTTTGTTAAGCCTTACCACACCGCCACTGAGGCGTCGACGAAGAATTCGCCTCGCAATGGAGGCGTTTTTGGAAACCGTTCGCGGGTATGCGTACCTCTATGATAAATCGAGCGTCGGACAAGGAGCTGCGCGCCAACCGCTGGCACATTATGGACAGCAGTTTGGCATGACAGGTGAGTAATTGGTGAAGGTGGGGAAGCAGAGTGTGCGCCTGGCCCTCAGTGTCCCTGTACCGCACTCAAAACTTTCTCGTCCGCTGTCTGGCACGTCGGCGTCGCACAAGTAAAGAACAAACAAGTATTATAGTGTTCACAGTCACCAGTAGCTCCTCGTCCGTATCCGACATGCCTGAGCGTGGCCGGCAGTGGCGCTAAAAAACACCAACACTTCCGATAGAAGACGAAATGGGCAGAACGGAGAGCGCGTTGTCGCGAGAAGTATCGAATGGAACGAGACAACGCGGGACTCCACGGGCCGCTGCCGCGTGCCGCAAAACGCGACTGTGGACTTGCCCGCACGCGTCTGCCGCGCGGGCGCTTGCCGCGTGCGGCGTGTCGCGCGCGTTTTTGTCGCTAGTGTGGGCGTACCATTAGTCGCGATTGTATTACTCTTTCATAGCGTTTTCCAATGCATTACGTGAGAGATACTGGTCGCAGGGATTGTAGTAGGGCTTTCTCTGGTTTCGCAATTAGGAATATTTTTGCTGCCTTCAAGGTCTGTGGAAGTGTACGGGAATCCTAGATTTCCTCATTAAAGAAAGAGAGAGAGAAAATAACGCAGAAAAAGGCAGGGAGGTTAACAAGAGGTAGTTCCGGTTGGCTACCCTGCGCAGGGGGAAGGGTTAAGGGGTATAAAAAGAGAAACAGTGGAAGGGGGAGATAGAAAGAAAGAGAGACAAGCACGAACAAAGCGCGTACACTACAGAGCAGTAGGGGGTGGCATTCTTAGATTCGGTCGTGAAGCCCCGTAGACCGCAGGAACCTTAATAACGCGAGTAAGGCCTTCAACGCTGTTCTTTCGGAGCATTGGCCTAAAGCTTTTAGTTCTGATAGTGGACGATTGTTCAACTGGTCCAATACTCCGCACATCACTTGTCTCTGAGCACTTTATCGCGGGCAGACACAGATAATATGTGCGAGCGTCTGGTCGATGTTGCATGTGTCGCACATGGGGCTGTTGGCCATTCCAAAGAGAAAAGCATATGAATTCGTAAAGGCAACGCCTAGCCACAGACGGTAGAGTATGGTCTCCACGCCGTGGTAATCCAGGCGGGACGGGCATCCGTATGACCTGAGACAACGAACGCAACCGACACATGGTGAAAACATTTGAGTCCCACAGGGGCAAAGTACAATCACGGGACTCATTAAAGACTCATTAAAGAAATTGCTGAATTCTCTATAAGTTCAACGCTCATATTTCTCATCATCGTGTTCGTTATTTGATCCGGTCCTGGAGCCGTATTCAGCCTTGCTGCCTACACTGCCGCGAAAACTTTCGCCTTCATTATTTTTTTAATCTAGCGTTTTCGTGTTCTCGTCAATTATATTCCAGGGTGCATGGAGGGAACTTCTCATTTCCGATAGATCACGTTATTAGTGCCTGAAAGAGCTCCTGGTTTGTTTCTCCGTAATCACTGCTGATTCCTGAGGAATCACACTGATTCCTCATATTTCAGGCACATCTTTTCAAGCGTTCCGCAGGGTAATATTTTGTTACCGCTACTATTCCTACTGCATGTTAATGACATCGTCTGCTTAAGCAAGCTCCCAACATTTCTCGTTTACGCAGATGACGTGTGTTTATTCTTCAGAGCCGCACATTTGTCAGATGTTGAGCAAAAAGCCTCACAATTGTTTACACTCTCTTCTAGAATGGTCTAGATACAATATTTAAAAAATAAACATTGAAAAAGACGAAAGCGGTGCTTTTCAGATCTCGCAATAAGCTGTCTCATGTACCGCCACTTTCTTTTGGAGGGGTTTGTCCCTCATCCAAATGGTTCCAGCAGTAAAAAGTCTAGGTGTCATCAACAATTAAAATTTATTATGGATTGATTCTGTCGAAATGGTGGTGGGCAAACTTTCAAAGGTTGTTGGTATTTTGTGTCCACTGAAATACTTCATGCCGAACCGTATTCAGCAAATGCTGTATAATGTACTGTGCTCTTCTTTTTGTAATTATTGCTTTTTGATTTGGGGTACCACGTCTTTTATCAATATCAACCACTTGCATCGCTTCAAAAGAAACGCATTCGAAATATTGTGAATGCGCCGCGACTAGGACACGCTGAGCCAATCTTTGAGGCACTTCGGATAACCTCCTTCCTCAGTGGTACGAAACTTTACTCCTCCGACGGTATAAAGCAAGTGTTGTAAAAAATACCTGTTTTATGTCATAGCTGTCCGCATTAAAAGGCAAAAAGCCTAAGCATTCAGCACGAACCAGCTTGAAATCAATCGTACCTTGGACCCGAACTAATTATGGTTGTGACACGCTGTGCTACACTCTTCTGCATGTATTAAACAAATAATCTCTATCGATGCACGCCTAGCTAAACGATGCCAACTTTGTTAGCATGTATTTGATGTCTAGTGTTCATTATCTTGTGTTTGTTATCTGAAAATGTTTTCGCGCTGCATCTTCGTATGTTTTCGTGTACCACTGCCAAGCCTCTGTAGGGTGCGTGGGCTTCGTCAAGCATTCCCATTGGCTTTTTGTCGTCGCACACAACATCCGAAAGATGTTAAATAAACATATTGTATTGTAAGTTTTTGAAGGATGCCGTTAGTAGCCATCTTGTTCCTATGTGGCTTTAGCATGCTGTGTGGTACAGCCCACTTAGAGGAATTTAGTGTGTCTCTAAAGGAATCGCAAGAGCTAACCCAGCTCTATGCCTCGAACTTCCACGAAAACTCATTGGCTTGCTACGAAATGACCGCGATTCTCCTAAGAAGATTAAGGTTGAGCTTTTGCTTTGTTTTTTGTTTTCATCTCTTCGCAAGCCGTCGCCTACTTTCCCACTTATGTAAAAGGTGATGGTCGAAAACTGGCGTATTTGTTCTTGTTTTATTTGCTTACAATGTTCTTATGAGCTTCTTTGATGAAGTCCATCCATTCAATGGCGTTCTTGCGGGGGGGCCTATCGGGTACAGGATATATCCTGCAAAAAAACCTATCCGCAATCGTTATCTGGCCTATTGAACATTTAAATTTTTGGGGAGGCTGTAGATATGCTAATGATAAAGTAAGCATTACCCAGCTTTTCGTCTAAGTTCATCCATCTCGCTCTCTCTACGTTGTATGTGGAAGCAAAGTCAGGGAAAGTGCCGTTGCTAACCCTATTACACAGCCCCATAACGACACCGACAATGCTGTAAGCTGGGGCCCATGCCTCTGAGTAGTTCGTTCAAGAGCGCTTTCTTTGGGAGAGTCCTTTTTGAACCACTAATTGGTATGTGGTGCGTTAAAATCACCCAGCAACACGAGCTCGTCCTGCACGTTCGTGCGCAGCTTTGCCTCTGTAATCAAGAAATGAAATCTACGTCTTCTTGCTTTGGGCGGGCTGTATACATTATAATGGATTTCAACTCGCTTCGCTTTTCCTCCAGGACTCTATTAATTTGAAGATGAACGTTGCAATCCGACATTTAGTCTACGCTCGTTGTTACATCTTTGGCCAGCAGCGTAGCTAGCCTGGGATAGTCCGGATCAGATATGCTGCAGTAGCCAATCAGTTTAATGATGTCTGGTTGCATTGGCGAAACTTTTACATATAGTTGTAACGAGACGAAGCGTTTGTGAAAAGTTCGGCAGCTCCAGTGCCAGATTTCTAGGTGTTCGGGGGCTGCCATAGAGTTACTCGCCACGTACGTGAAGTGCGGTCGCTGTCTGTCGTCTCCTAAGGCTGCGGCTGACGACTCGCATGTTTTGGATTAGTAGACAGGCTAGAGCTTGCCGTTTTTGGTGCCCGCCCTCCTAACACTGGCAATGCATTCGTCTACGTAGCCCTTCAGATTTGAAATTCCGAGAAAAGGTGTCGGAAGCTTTACACATCTCTCTGCACTTGTTGCACCAATTGCTGGAGTGTTGCCTCTACAGGTGGACACTGGCAGCTGGTGTCGACGCCGCGAAATGCGGTTTGGGTTTCCATGGGGTGGCGCCCAACCCAGGGTTCTGTGGCTTTTGAGGAAGTCCAACTCTCGCTTGATTTTCTCTGGGCTTTCGCGGAGGAGCTCGTTTGCCTCAGCAATTTTATGATATTCTAGATTGAAAGTTATTGTAGCGGCAGGGTAAATGGCCTTTGCCCAGCTTACCCTGTTCGTCTGAGTCGAGCGTTTGGTCGGGGGTTTCTGGCCGTGGGCTCTGGACTTTGGGATTTGGTTTAGGGAGGGTTCGGAGGGTTTGTGATTAGGCGGGCCTGCGAGCCGTGTCCTAGACCGGCACCTGGATTCTAATGGCGTCTCAACTCTCGGCGTTCGTGGCCATGGATCGTGAGAAGAGAATCTCTCCGATCTAATCCAATGTGGTCTCATTTTCTTCCTCGGCGCGGAGTCCTTGCTAAGGCGTTGTTTTTGGTGAAGTGGTTTCTTGCTAGCAAAGGCTTTAAGGCGCAATTTGCAGGTTCTGTCCCCCATCAGGTGTCCTTCTCCACGGGTGACGCATGTTGGAGCTCATTCGCACGCCACTGTGGGTTCCATTTGGCCACAAGTATGGCACGCGATCGTGTCCGGTTGCGGGCATACAACAGAGTGGTGTCCCGTTTGGTGGCAGACCTTCCACAGTTTCGGGGTTGCCCTGTAGGGGCCACAGGGTAGTTCGAACCTTCTTTAGTAGACAAACTGCGCAGTGAGGCCACCGACAAAGGTTACAGATACTGTTTGGGACTTTCCGAGCATCCGCGCTCGCAGGAATACTCCCACTTCTATTGGTATGCGAAGGTTTGCCTTGAGTTCCTCTGGGATTTGTATTCGGGTCTAAGCCGTGTATTTACCACCATGGTTGTGCCTTCGCTAGTCGTCACGCATGCGTTCACCGGGTGAGGCCGGCTGTTGACGCACAGTGTTGGGATTCGGCGAAGTACGTGAGTGACCGACTGGTAGGGCGTCAACACTGTGAATATGTTAGAACCCGGCTTGATCAGCAGTAGAAATTTCGTACCATAGATTTGATGGTGGTATGCTGCAATCTTTGCATCCGCAACATGTGGACTGGTCAGCTTTTTCTTGGGTATTCCCTGATAATGTCCCACTAAGATTTCAATGTTGTCTTTAGCAGGAGCGAGGGAGGGGAAGCTTTCTGTGCTTAGGTTTGCTTTTGGTGGTGACTGTCCCTCCCCCTCCAGAATTCTCTCCTGAGTTCTATCGATGCTCTCGGAAGCCCGGGCAGTCTGGGGCCGACCTTTCTTCTTCTTTGGCAGCCTTTTCTCGTGTCGAAGCGTGAGGACCATTTGCCGTCCTTCGCTCATGAGTTTGTAGTGCGCCGAGTCATCAGTCGAAGTGGCGCCTACTTTGCGCGTCTATGAATCACGGGTCTCAATTTTCTCAATTTCAATTCCTCAAGTCATAATTTCGCATATCTCTTACTTTCTTCAAATTTTGACAGTTCAGCAAATTCTCTCTGATCTCTTGGGCTGGACACTTTCATAATTTGTAGCTTTTTTAGGTCTTTCGGTACTTGCGAGAGCTTACCTACTGTCTGCCTTGGCCCCGTACCTCCTACTTCAATTGCTGCTTCAGAAATCAGCCTAAGTAAGGTTTCATTCATTACCTCCATGTCATCTGAAACGTTAAAATTAATTTCTTGTCAAATGGTGGTTGAATGCCAAAAAACATTCCTTTTCTCTCTTCAAAGTGAAAGAAATCCTAGACCTCAGTAACCTATGGTCACTGTCCTTTACTCTGCCTAACACCTCTAGATCCTGCACTATACTGGTATCGGCAGACAGTATGAAATCTGTTTCATTCCTTGTTTCTTCATTAGGGATTTTCTAAGTACACATCCTGTTTCTGCACGTCCTGAAAAAAAGGTGTTCATTATTCGGAGTTTTTTTCCATAAATTCTACGAACATCTCCCCTCTAGTGTTCCTAGAATCAATGTCGTAATCAGAATCCATGGCAAAAAAAAAAAAGGGTGAGAATCAACTCATGGCTAACTGCGTCTTGAACATGGTCAGCGATAATGACAATAATAAGCACTGCACCCCACTCTCACCCGCTTGCTACTTTATTAAACAAAACTGTCAGGCTGTGAAGGCCCCATTCTTCTTTATTCTCTATGGTATCGCGATCGTTAGCACAATGTATATTGCAAAATGTAAAAAGCCAGCTTGCTGACCCCAGCTCCACTTAGCCAAATCGAAAGGAGTGCAAATACAATATTGGAAGCAGTTTAGAATTGCACGCATATTTCTTTCAAGGTGGGCCCATACTTCACTGATATTAATAGATAACAGTAAATTTCAACGAAAATAAAAGACGTGAGGTAGTGTTGCCGGTTTGTGCGCCGACGAAAGCTTCCTAGAGAGGCAGTTGAGTCTACAAATACTACTGTTTTGTACTTGTTTTCCTGCTGGCTCTCCTCCTCAGTTTAGGAGTGCATTATGCCTATCCAGAGCCAGCATGCTCAACCCGCACAATGTGCGAGTGTAGTGGGGCAATGGTAGGGAGAGGGGGGGGGGGATATTCCTCAAAGTTTGTGGAAGCATAACAAAATACGGCGCGGAATGCTTCCACCTCAAATTTTCAGCTAAACGCGATACTCAGCGTTCGCGTTCTGAACCCTGACTCATTTGCATACATTCTCAATACATTTCACATAGCAACAAATTTAGCCCATGAATTTGTGTTCATGTTTCCTTAGAGTCGGAAAATATTTAGCCTCGTATGCTCAACAATAGCGAGATCTTATTTTCCAGCAGGAGACCAGAACCGATATTCTATTTATAAAATTTATGCTATAAGGGTATACACAGTGAAAGCGTTCGCGGTAAAAACTTCGTCCTCTGAAGCTTTCAATTGTCATAGGTCATAGCGTTTGCGTCTGCTTGCAAACACACACGTGCTCGATGGAATACAAATTACCCTTCAAGGGCCCTACCTAGGCTCATGCGTATTATTTGTCGCCAAAATGGTGGCACATCCATTTTCGTGAACGCCGAGCTTTTGTTCCCAAACATGCGTGTGCAATCGATATATTACGCAGGTAGGCTATATTAAAAATAGCTTATTTTTTGTGATACATTGTCTAACAAAATTGCATTTTTATTGTCATTTCAATAGTAAATGTTGTGCTAGTTATTCATCGCTGCATATCTTTTTATTTGGATTCAAACAATCTTTTTTTTTCCTTTATTTTTCGTTCTGATAATTTTTAGAGCGAGTCAATGGTACTGGTAAATTAGATTCAACCATTTATCGAAGTGTTACTTTTCCACACTTTTTTTAATTGCTGTTGAGTGATTACTGAGCGTGATTTTAGAACTTAGATCAAGCAATATTGAATTACCTAATTTGTACCCTTCTTTCTTACTATCTCCATAATTTGTCCTCCAGCATGAGCTATTTCATCAGCATGAGCTCCGTTTCATCAGATTCATTACTTTCATCATATGCGACAACTTTCGCTTTATTCGGTTGAGAGTGAATATTTTGAAATCGTAGATTCACTATGAGTCCACAGTGTTGACTGCGTAGGCAGGAGCCATAGAAATAGCGTATCTATTGAAAAAATAAAGCAATTTTTAGCCACGACGCATTAAAGCTTAATTATTTGGTGGCTTCGACGTCCCATACCCACTCAGTAGATAACGAAAAATGCCACAGTGTAAAGCTCCATAATGATTACCAAACAGTGACACCTTCTAACGCGCGTGTAATTGTGGGTACACGTGCTTTTTTCAGCTCTAGCCATATCAAAATACATTATCGGTGAACCACAGCGGAACAAAGAAGGAACGACGACAGAAACAAGACACACAGGGTGTTGCTTGACACAAGGCACACTCCCATGTATGAGTACATATTTGATTACAGAAGTCTCGGTCCATGGTTCCCGGCATCTGTATAAGCCCGCTAGCCGCATTGAACCTATGTTTACGATTCCATTAGAATGAGTGAGTCGGTGATTGTGTGAGACTGAGCAAGTTCTGCGAGGCTTAATTTTGATGATTCTTTGCCTCAGGGAGCTAAGCTAAGCTGAGCGGCATTTCGACGGGTCTGAGTTAGTCCTCATCAAAAAAAGACAACCTTTCAGGGATTCTAATTGTGTTCCCCTTAATTTTATAACTTGTACTCATCTCGCGAACGTGTAAGCGTCAGATGTTTTCTGAAGTTACTTAACTGACACACTGTAACAACTACGCGTCAACCGCACTGCTCGCAGCTATTCAAACTATAGTATATTTACAGAGTACTGCTATCGTCACCCCCATCCCGCAGATATCGTCGTTCCATCGCGTAGCCCTTTTCGTAGCACACGCGGACGTGCTACTTCATCTGGCAACACTTTGCGGAACACTAAATGAGGATAGCCAGCTACATGCCAAATGTTTAATATAAAGTGATTCCCGCGGTGTGTTGCTGAACGGAGCACCAAATTTTCTTTAATTGTTTGCTTGGTCAGGCAAAGTTATGCGTCGGTGCCTACAACAGGCACTTGTTTTTCATCCGCTGAACAGTATGAAAAAGTTGCCATAGCCTTTGAAACTATTAAAGCAAATAGCTTTATTCGGCTATTTCAGCCGGTTTCGCGGTTGGTGGTCGATAGTCTGTGGCACGGCAAGAAAAATGATCGTTTGTTCGTTCGCTCTCTCGCGCACTTGCTTTTTCGGTTTCTGTTTAGCTCTCTTTCCCAGGCTTTGTTACTATCTAGCCCCATCATTCGGTCTCTCAATTATGGTCGATGGTTGCTGCACAACTTCTTTTATTTAATTGTTCAAATATCGTAAGAAATTATTTCAATTAGCGTAATCAGAACGTGACAAAGTTTCGAGCGCTTGGATTCCGGACACAGTCGTCAAAAGATCTGTAGTGTTCAAAGCCCTGTAGCGTCTGCTCATTTCAGAACAGACGAAAAGAATGTGATGGAAATTACATGTGTAATTAATAACTTCTGCGAAAGAGTGGCGTCACTATATAGCACTTGTTGCGGCTGCCCGGAACACCAGCGCTTGCCCTCGGGTGTATTTTTGCGCTATATTTCGTTGTATATGGTGTATGAAATGAACTGATGTATCGTACTAAAGAGGATGAGCGCTACCTGACATCATATTCCTGTAAAAACAGAAATGGGCGCTACGTAATACACGAACGTTGTTTTATTTGTAGTTATGAGTGGCATGAATATAGTGGACGAGCATGGGACGTTGCCGTACATTAGGGACAGCGCTTCTAGCTAGAAAAATGAATACAACCCGGAGCTTGCACCCATCTTTGAGTATGTTTAAAAAAAGGAATGTAAAGAAAAGGTATTTCACTTATCACTCTGCCTGCCTTCTGCTGGGCTAGCAATTACGTTCGCAGCGCCTTTGGGGCAATTTGGGAAACTGAAAACTTTATACACCACGGAGGGGCTCACGTTGCAGCTCGGCCTCCTCGTTATGAATTTGTCAAGGAATCAAATATATGAATAATAACTGCATTTTCAATGCCAAAGATCCTGCAAACGAATTCTTAAACGCTATGCACTGTGAAGACAAGTATGTATTTTTTCATGAAAGAATATACTCGTATGTCCCAAAAATTGTACCCGAGATAGCTGACATTAATGCTTCCAGGTTCCAGGTTTTAAAACTATACCAGTTCGAAACAAACAAAGCAGTGCATGCTGCTAATATGATAAATGTAAAGGATATGAAATGAACAAGTCCAGGACAACTGTTTGAATGAAATGGTTATTCAAGAACGTTGTTTACGTTTTTGTACAAATGCAGCGGACAGGGAAAAATCTCAATCACGGTGTCCTTTGTACCAATATATTCCAAAGCAGCAGCTGTTAGCTGTCGTGTATTGGAGTAATTGCACCGAAATTATAGTCGCAACAGAGAGCACATATGAAAAGCAGGAGATCTGTAAAATGTACGAGGGCGAGTCAAATGAAAGTGAGCCAATGCGAATATATGCCAAACGGGGTACTTTTTTTTAAAGTAGGCTCCGTTTCCATTTAGACATTTGTCCCACTGACTAGCGAGTCACGTGATTCCTGTATCAAAAAACTCCTTGTGTTGCTGCTTCAAAAAGTTTGTAACTTATTCTCACGTCATCTTCCGACGCGAACCTGGTTCCCTTGAGCTGTTTTTTCAATTGCCCCATAAAGTGGCAGTTACAAGGCGACAGGTTTAGGCTGTATGGTGGATGTTGCAGCGTTTCCCACTTGAACGTTGCCAGTTTTGTGTTAACCACAACATGGGGACGGGCACTGTCGCGGAACAAGGTGACCCCATTCGTCAATTTTCGACGTTGTTTTTTCTTGATTGCGACACGCAGACGATCCGGCGTTTCACAATATCGGAAACGATTGATAGTCTGGCCCGGTTTAGCGAATTCGATCAGTAATGGCCCCTGACGATTGAAAGAAAAGTCAACAACACGTTTCCGATGGAAATGAGGGTTTCTCCTTTCTTTGGGGTGGTGAATTGAAATGTTTGCACTGTAAGCTTCGCCGTCGTATTTCAGGGTTGTAGTGGTCGCACCATTATTCGTCCACGGTCACAATTGCAGACAAGAAGTCGTCACCCTCATTGTGATACTGCATCAGATGAGTCAAGGCGGCGCCGAACCTCTCCGTCTTCTGGCGGTGGCTCAAAATCTTGGGCATCCATTGCGAACACAAGTGCCGATAACCGAGATGTTCATGAATTGTGGTGTGAACCGAACCATGGCTAATGTTCGCACGCTCTTCCAGTTCATCGACGCTTATCCCCCGTTCTTGTTTAATCATCTCAGAAACCTTTGGAATTGTGTTGGGGGTGCGCACGGTGGCTTTGGCACGATCTTGGATCGTCTTAGCAACTTTCACGTCTTTCGAACAGTTGGCTCCAACGCTTCACAGTGGCCAATGAAATGCAATGTTCATCGTACACTGCAGCCACACGGCGACTAATTTCTTTTTGGGAAGCATCTTCAGCTGTCAGAAACCTCACGACACCACGCTGTTCAGCTTCTGGAGCGTCTATTATGTCACGCAAGCATGTTCAACCCAGTGTATGAGGCAATTAAAGAACAATTACCCTCACACCTGTGTGTCATTTTTGTAAATGAGAGATGCCTGTGTGCTACGCGCATGCCTTGCAGCTAAAGAACAGAACCATTATTGCGCGGGGTTGGTTGGCTCAAATTCATTTGACCCGCCCTTGTACATTAGAAATGCGAAGATACAACGAAATACACAAATGCGAAGCTATAGCTTGATAAAGGAAAAAACACTGTCACTGAAAACAAAGTTCACTGTACGTAAACACAATACCTCGAAACAAGATATTGAAATATGCGTGCAAGTCTCCAATAAATTTACGTATCTAAGAAAAAGTCACTATACATAATGCGTCAAACAAGGCAAAAAAACATGTTGCAGAATCAGATTCACAGATCACGAAATCCTATTGCCCCCCCTCCCTCCCTCCCTCCCTCCCTCCCTCCCTCCCTCCACACCCTCCACACCCCTGACGTATCGCGAGTGACGGAAGGCGGCATGCTTCCTCCCCGCTTTTTCCCTTGTGCACACAAGACTGAGCCACCATCGTCGGTTCACTCATGCCACCCCTGCCCCTACGCTCTCACTCGCACATACGGCATGCGGCAAGCGGTCAGGATGTTATCGTCCTTGGATTTTATATGGAATATGTCGGCGACGGCAGAAATGACCCTGGCGTGTCCATATAATTCATATCGCAATATTATAAGAGTATCCGGCAACTGAAGGGTCCCGTAGCTCATCACTTTGCGCAACAGAAGTAACAAAATTCAACTTTCATGATGTGACAATTCGCTGGACCGCAACAATGTCTTTTCTTTTTCTTTGTGGAGTAGGGGCACAGAAATGAAAAAGAAACCGAAGGAAAGCTTGTTGGCCACAATCAAATGCCTACTTTGGGCACCTAATGTGGCTATCGAAACAATATCAAAGAAAACGTGAGACGCTTGGTCCACAGACAACCATACACCCAGTGCTCGGTATTATACACCGGCGAGACTTTCCGGAGAGGTAGCGCTCAAGCGAACGCCTTGCAATCTGTCGAGTCCCCACAGTGATTGCGGTGAGCGACCATTGTTTCTTTTTCTCGTCTACTAGCCGCACAGCGTCTAAAGCTCTGCCAGATGAAAATCCATTCGGCCAGAGAAAAACGAAGCGCACCTAAGTGCGCCGCGCGGTGGTCGCGGCAACACGAGAAAAACGCGTGCTCTCTGTCTGGCTCTGGCAGCCTGCGGGTAGCGAGAACAAGAAAATTGAAGAGGCTGAATGTACTCGCGAATAAAAGTCAAAGTACAAAAATAAACATAATAACGTTAGTTACCTTTGCTGGCGTGTCTTGACATGGATGCTTTCATGCAGGTGAAAAAAAGTATTGATATTCTTTTCTGTGACTTGATGTCACAAATGAACCACTGCAACGCGTCGTCTCATCAGACCTCGCTGCGTGCTTTGTAAGCTTGTCTGATAGTGCGTTGATTTGCCTTGTCTCGTTGCATGGTCCGATGTACGACTTTAGAAAAGTCAATTTACCTTTGGCGTCCAATGTTCATAAGAAAATTAAACCCACAAAGTTCTGGAAATGAAACTCCAAAGCACGACTTTAGAAATTTCAATGCACATTCCACATCAAAAGTTTCAAAACTTTATACCCATGAACTTTCAGAATTGAAATCCATGCGCTCCGTAGATTCCTCGACTTCCGCGAAAGGCCGGGACGAGCATGTGGGCCATTGATACTGTGTTTGGATGGGGTTCCTTGCATTATGTGACTCCATGTGCATGAGCGTTGCCACGAACTACAGCCCAAGTTCGCAATGTTCGCGCTGAAATGTCTTTTCGGGCATGAAAACACATTCTAGACAAAATCCAGAATTATTTCCGGCACCGGGGGTTGTATTGGTCGGTAGTGCAAGACAGCACGAAAAAAATTACGGGAGATGCTGAAGTTAATAAACCTCCCCCCCCCCCCCCCCTTGTCTACGCTCCTGCTCGTTTGATCCAAAAGGAAATCAGAGCGATCAGACCACTCGAGATCAAATTTCCAAAATCCCAAGAGTGTAAAAATGGAAAGAAGGAGGAGGAGGAAGAGGAGGAGGAGCGTCTGTTACCGTAACTAGGTAGAACTAGTCTGCTAAGCGGTGCCGTTAGATTCTACGCCCGAATGCCCCTTGTCAAGTGTAAGCTCCTCCCTTATGTGATATGCCGTCTAAAGGGCTCTTAAGTGTAAAATAAATGAACATGGTAACTGCCGTAGCACCTGGGGCTCGTCAGTGCACATACATGGAAGGCTAACGACAACGGTGAACTTGAAGCGGGACGCAGCATCCACTGCACGCCAGCAACTCAAACTCAGCCAATGGCACTCTTTGGCCCCATCTGGCCCTTGCACCAACAAGTTTTAATAATTATCATCAACCTCACCCAAGGCCACCCCTACGGCTCACTGTTCACATTCAAGCATTGTACCATGGATGACTTACAGGAATAGCGGAAACCCTTGCTTCCAAGATATTCCGTGTCCTTTCTTAAATAAGAGCTCAACTTGCGCTTGTGTGTGGGGCAGTTTTACGCTTGAGTCGATGCACTGACATTTAATAGTTAGTATTGAACACAAGACGCTAACGAATAGCGGTCAGTGTCACCCACAGCTTGATAGTGCACGCGCGATGGTGACACACTAAGTGCTCACTTCCACATCCCCGCTGAAGGTTTCGCTGGACCTGTGCAGATGCGGTAGGCGAGGTTGACTTATGTTCTGTTTAGTGCCTCAGTCACTCCGGTGGAGACCACAGCGAATGAGCGTGACCTAGCACTGCCAGCTCCACTACTATTCTTGCATCCTGAGAACGCACATACGTTTACATGCATGTTCTCCAGTGGAGTGCTTAAACATTTTGCTCTTAACATAAAACTTAGAAGCAGTATACTAATGTATGGAGTGTCACAAGTATGAAGTGAATAAACTAACAACTATTTTATTCTATACGCAGTTAGCATCATCTATTGTCGTATTAGCACTTCAAAGGTAGCTCCTCGTCCTACAAAGCGTTGCTTATTAATTAGGAAAAGACTATGCGGGCACATCAACGTCGCGAAGCATCACTCTGGCTGTATTTATTTATTTAGACTTTTTTTTGCTGCTCACTATATATCACGAGGAACACAGCATTAAAAACACGAGGAACACAGTATTAAGTGTCTAAAAGAGAGAGCAAAAAGAATGAAAAATGGAGAGATGTGTCAGTTTAAGCACATGCGAAGCGAGCCTGAGCTAAGCTATTTGCAATACCAATGATGAGATGAACATTAAAGGTCCTTCCGCATAGTATTCCGCAGGCATGTTCTCTTATTCTATGAATGAACCTTGTCCTCTTTGATTTCATGAAAAGCCCCTTTGATGGTCTAGTACTTTCCATGCGATCCCAACCGCAAATATTGGCAAAGCAGCATCTCGATCTCTTCATCTGCCTCTTGCTCCTGAGCTCACCTGTTAACCATTTTGTAATCGGAAGCTGTGCCCGAGCAAAACATGGCACAGAAACCGGATCCATTGAAGAAATTCAACAGTCTCACTTTCAGTAGCAATATACGCAATGCGAAGCGGGCTTGGTTTGGCAGATAATGGTTACTTGTTATGACTCATAACTATTCTGCAGCGAATTATTAATGCTTTTACGACGTGTTGAGAAATGCTGAATGCTCGCGTTGTTTGTTACTATTGTGATACCCTGTAACCCGAGTTGACTTCAAAGAAGGCCATTGAAGAGCGGCACCCTCCCAGTGGCTGGCACATACCTGCAGACATTGCCTACATGTTGACTAAGCTAGCTTCGTAATCAGCCCACATTTTAGAATATATATATATATATTCAGCCACATTTTAGGACTGCGTGTGCCCACGCAAATCGCCCACATTTTTTAGACTGCACTACCTTCAAAGCTGCACTATCTTTGGGATCGACCCGCACTTTTGTACTGCACGTACCAACTGGAACGGCCCATATTTTTAATCTTCACCCTACCTTTGAAATTGGCCAACGTACATGCTTAGATTGCACATGCTCACGTGAACAGTCCACATTCTTAGACCGTATTACCTTTGGCATTGGCCTACATTTCAAGACTGCACCATCTTCGGGATCAGCTCTTATTTTTAAGTTGTACATACACAAGGGATTGTTCACATTTCTACTACTCCACTTTCGAGATTGGCCCACATTTTTAGACTTCACTACCTTCTGGATCGGCTAACAATAACGACCAACTGATCCTTACAGACAACTTGGTTGAAGTCGACAAGAATGCTTCGCATTAATAACCTAATCAACAAGACTAGAAGCGGGAAGTTGTCGTTTAAAGGCACAATAGGATTAAAGGCAATTTGGACCGTTTTAGTAAGTTAACTTTCCACAATGCCAAAAGAAGTCACTGTTCCCGTCAGAATAGGCATGTAAGCCATAAAAGGTGTAAAAACGAAAAATGGTGGTGATGCCCTCTTCATGTTTCCCGAAACACCTTCCTGTGACTTCTGTGGATATTGACGGCGTCTAGTTGGGCCTAGTTAATCTATCTTGAAACAAACTGTATTGCATTCTGAAAGGGACAAGGAATGAACTTAGCTAGTTTCAAGAGGCTTTGCTTAGCGATGACTAAAATACATATAAACAAAGAACCTTGAAATATGTGACGTCCCACTGACGTACCTACGCTGGCGTTATGGCGCGAAATTAAAAAAAAAATGAACTTTGATCTTATATTTTTTTATAATCAACTTCTCCCCGCAAAATTAGCAATGGTATACTTTTGAAATAATAGTTTATTTGTCTCTACCGACTTAGTGTTTCCATTGAGCGTCCCTTTAAGGGCGAGTGTTCACGCTTCACGATTTGGAACCAAAAGAAAACTCCATGAAAACATGCCGAAGAAAAAACGTGACCAGAGGCGGTATGAAAAGTATTTCCATCCAGAAATATATATTCGCCATCAGCCAACAAGTCAGAATGGGCCAGCTCCTGTTCAGCGACTGTTCCTAGTTCCTACCGCGCGCGCCGGCGGTGCCCCGAGGGAAGATTCGCGGAAGACGGGAGAACGAGACTTGTTTGGGAGAAGAATGTCACGACACGTCTGCTTCCTAAACTGGTTGCCTATTCGTTTTCTTGAGGTGCTGTCTTGAACGTGGGGGATTCTTCTTCCTGTACCTTCTGGAATTTCTGCTAGCGAGTGCATTTTTTCTCGTTTGCGCAGTGACACAAATTGAGGTCCCCGTGAAGAACCAGAGGTTCTATAGTGTTTTTTTTTTTGTTACTTACGATGCCTCTCTACAAGAAGCTTCTTGTACAGACAGCTGTCGGGTAAGAGTGGTGCTATTACTCAGCCTGTCACTTCAACCCTCGTTGGCGTAGTGGTAGTCCAACCACACCGACTCCGTCGGGTTCTGAAATAAGAATATGCAAGACTGTGAGGTGCCCACTAGGTACCAATTCCTAATTTAGTTTACACCCACTATAAAACACATAAGGCGTTTTGTTATCTGCTTGTAGTACGTATGGCACTCCAGTGTTCTGAAAAGTGAGTCACTTTCTAAGTTTTCTGATGCTGTGCAAAACGCACAGTATGCCCAATTATGTGACGACTTAAGGCGTTCGACATCCATAAGTTGCACATTGACTACGAAAAGCATTGTAGTGCACTTCTGACAAAGTGGCCTTTGTGGTGGCTTGCGAACATGCGAGCTTCGCAGGTAGTACGAAATATTCAAAACAATAACTAAGCCGATATTGCGCATTGTAAGATTCCCAGTGGTTAGCACAGAGTAGCTCGCTGTTAGCACTCGGAATCGTGCGCGAACAATCTACTACAAAACTCATCCAGCATTGTCTTATTGACGCACCGTCAGAGCACCGCCAATAACGCCATGTATAAAACTTCTAGCACATTTTTGCCCGTCACCATCTTAATATCGGATGATTCCGCTTGTGTCATGAATGTTTGCAAAAGCGCCATGTATATTTCTAGACCTCCGTCAGTGGCATCCACAGCGCCTGTTAGCCAGGGCTGCTTATGATGATAAACTTTGTCGCAAATGCTCTAGAGAGTGGTGGGAAGAATGATAATGGCCATGAAAAATTCGTTAAATGCAGAGAAACGTTCGGTGCTGCATGGTTTACGAAATGCAGTAGGCCACTGAGAAGACACAAGGACAGTTTTTCGGTGCGCATAGCATTCTACAATGCTGCACAGCGTGAGCCATAAACTGTCCGTCGAAACTGCAGTTATTGTCAATTGAGCCATCGCCCTTTCTACATTGGCTACGATTTATTTATAGTTCTTTCTGCATAAGCGATGGTTTCTGAGGACAATCTCTTCCCGTAAGCGCGAAACAATGCCGGCAGTTTCAAGACTTCAGGTGCCACGCTGCAGAATTTTATGCTTCCGTCATACACACGAACTTATAAAGAAACGGAAAGAAATATTGCAGAGCACGTGAATGTGTGTCAACCTATCCAGTATTTTTTGTGCAGTATTCCGCCGCGTTTCCCGTTTCAACCAGTATGCAAGATAGTGTACCAAATTTAGCCATACATGTCTTTTTCTTCTTGGTTTTTTTTCGCGTGATATACATATCCCATGGATGGTAGAAAAAAAATTAATTACAGCTCCTCAGGGTCCTACTATTGCCTTGGGAGAGGCCTTTAAAAGTGCATTATCTCATCTCTGCCATCGACCTCCTCGAAGGCTGCTATTTACGAGCCACGGAACTCCTCAACCGTCCTATACATGCATGCTTGCGGCGTCTGTCGTATCCAATAAATTATGGCCTCGCTGGCGAACTGCCGCGATAAGCTCTATTAAGCTCCGGTTGCGCATGAAAGCAGTCCCGAAGGAGGCTGTCAGGTTGATGTTTATTTTGCCTAACTTTCTTCATATAACGCTCGATGTTAAATGGAAAGAAGCGGGAGGGCCGTCTTAAAGTTGACAGTTTAAGACTTCCCTCCTAAATAAAGAAGCAGCCAGTACGAGGCAAAGACAAAGTCGATACTTACAATGGCCAGTGTTGGCGCAAAGTTCAAAGAAATATTCGTACAAAAACAGCACGCAAGCTAGAAAATATGTATTAGTAAAGGGATTTGGGGTGTGCTAGCAACCAGTGCGCCCTTCTCTTACGCAAAAGTACTTCCTCTCTGGTTCGTGTTGAAGTAGCCGCCACTAACGACAGCAATCGGTTTTCTAACAGGACGATCACTCAGGCAACGGCCAACGAAGATGGCACTTAGGCAAAAATAAGTTTCGAGAATACGGGCCAAGGGTAGGCACTCAGAAATTTTTTTTCGCTATACCTGTTTCTAAGATCACGTGCAAAGCAATCGCGATGTTTCACACATTATTTTCTTAAGCCGCCGACGAGTGGTAAAACAGCTCTTACATAAAAAACAGCATTGTGGATTCTGTAGCAGGTAGCTTATTCTATGCACACTGTGCTTGTTTTGCGAGCAATTTGCAGGGCCCTTTCTCCGTACCACAAATTTACTGCATCTGCGCGCCTTCGGAGCTTTTTTTTTTCATAATTTCCTTTCGTATTCTTGCCCCGAGTGTAGGGTAGCAAAACGGCCGCTCGTCTGTTTAACCTCGCAATCTTTCCTTCATTTACTTTCTCTCTCGTGCACGAGAATATAGCTCGCAAACAACACAGCACAACATTAGCAACAACCTAAAAAGAAAGTAAACTGTATTGGCTCTACGTTCCTTGCTACCTTGCGAAACAGATCTCGTCTTGTTTGTTTATTGTGTGCCCCCAACGCCACCTTTGAGCTGTTTACTTGTCAACACGCCTCAGTGGAAACCATCCTTAGAGAACGTATTAATAAGCAATACGGGACGCAAGTACACGCCCTCACTCTAGGTAGTACTTGCTCGTCGACATTCCTCCAGCCAACAACCACGCGCACACACAAAAAAAGCACGAACAACAGCAATAAACATAGAAGACATGCTCTGGAAACCTACACCCTGATGACTTCGTCTCGGCCGGTAATCAAGAGAAGGGCGAAGAAGACGCTGCGCAGGTGCCAGTGATGAGCGGCGCAGGCTCAATTCGTGGTTTCCAGCGAGTGGAAACGAACAACACAAGTTTCCACGTCACGTCTCCGGGAATCGCGCGGATTGTAGTAGGTCCCGGATCACGTCCACTTTCCATGACCTCGCCACCCTGTTACGCCGGAGGAAGTGGTTAGCCACTTTCTGCGGCATGCATTCATTCATTACACTGCCTTGTTTTGTTTTCTTTTGCCTTCATTCTTGGAGCGGTGCAACTCTGACTAGAGAGTTGTTGAAGAAGCTTGCCGGGATGTCATACAGAGCATTGTAATGCTATCTTTAAACGGGTACCTTTACTATGGATCCGTTCAACATTATAACTCGGTGATAAACATCTAAACATCTATCTAAGCAATACAACAAATAGAATATGCAGGAATTTACTAGCTCTTCATTCAGGTGCGGTGGAGGGTGGAGCAGAGGGGCTCCATATGGCTTTACCTGTTGTATAGGTAATATTTATTTGATGGGCAATGAGTAGAACTGAGCCTGAGATTAGAGTCACGGCTTTGAAACGAAAACTAGTCGTCACTGTATTCTGTATATAATAATAATAATAATAATAATAATAATAATAATAATAATAATAATAATAATAATAATAATAATAATAATAATAATAATAATAATACGCAGAAGAACAAATGCAATGAAACAAAATAAGAATGCAGCAACTCACTATCTAACGTCTGTTTATTCGGACAACGAAATTCAAGTTATCTATGCACTTTGTTGTATTTATTCGTTGATGCAAGAGCACTTCACGTTATAAATGGGTGGTAGGTCCAACACTACAGCTTATTTCAAGTTCAATCCACAATATGGAGTATAAGTGGGCCACTTCATACATAACTGTGCAGGACTACTTATGAAGAACAAAGATCTAACCCTGTAACCAGTAAAAAAGTATTTTATGCATATGTCAAGTCATGTCAAGTCAATTTATTTCAGCATTTCTTTTGTACAAACAGAAGAATGCTAGGACAAGCACAAAAAGCTGCTAAGCTGCAGCTTGACAGGGTGCTTGCCCCATTACTTGGTAGAAACAAGAGACAGAAAAGACATTTGAGTGAAAAAAACAAATATTCACAGATTTCAAATGGTCATGTAAAAGTATGGGAAAAAAAGCACAAAACACATCATATAAAATACTCAAAAATCTGTAGCGACTTCTCTGTTATAGTATGTCACTGAAAAATATATAATGAGCAGTAGCCCACAGAACAGCAGTCTACAGAAAACTCGAAACACATCACCTAAAATAATTAGAAACCTCTCTACAAGAAAAGTGAACAAAAGTACAACATAAATATTTCAATTTGATGTAGTAGTCTAATCATACAGTCAACGAACAGTCTATATGAATTTAAGAGCACCAGCGATTTAGTAGACAAAGTTTTCCATTTTTTGCGGGTTAAGTTATCTATGTCGATATTGTCTTTTTCCAGGTCACCTAAAAGGGTAGCTATGCGCCATTTTAAGCTGTTTCTTCCATGACACGTTCTTGAAAAGGGAGTCAGCCAAGTGCTTCTATTTCTGAGCGTATAGGGTATGTCGGATGGTTTTGTTAAGGTGCATAAAGCAAGAAAGGTGGTTTCGTTTAGCTTAAGACTGTTCTTGTATTTTAATAGTATAGCAAAGTCATACAATAGTTGAACTGGAAGTATGCCATATTTTAGAAACAGATCCTTTGTATGCGCATCATGTACTACATTCGCTATATGACGCAGTGCCCTATTCTGTAGAATGCATATTTTCTGATTGTTCCTACACGAAGTAGTTCCCCATATAAGAGTACAGTAGTTAATTTGAGTTGCGAAGAAAGCGTTATAAAGCAATAATTTAATATTGTCCATCAGTACATGACGAAGCCTAGAAGGCACACCGCAAGCTCGTGACAGACTTGTACATACACGCTGTACATGAACATCCCAGCTTAAGTGTTCAGTGAAGAGAACTCCTAGTGTTTTAACCTCATGCAAAACAGCTATTTTTTCACTCCCTAGGTACAGATCAAGCGAATGGTTAATTGTTTTTTGACAAGGTGTGAATAAAACTGATCTTGTTTTTTTGGTAATAATTTCAAGTGAATTCGCCATACTCCAGGTGTGCATTTTTTCAAGTGTTGAGTTTGCTAAGCAAGAGAGCTCCTGAACATCGTATGCTTGGACGAATATGCTTGTTCGCGGAAGCACCCTGTATATGAAGCTTTAAATAATATATTCATGGTTTTGGCTATTGAATCACTAGCCTGACGAGAAACATTGCAGAGCGCTTCATTGACTTCGGCTTTGTTGACCTACGCCGACTGGGCACTTAGACATTGGCGCATTTATAATTCTCGGAGATTAAACCCTTTCCGCACGCTTCCTGACTCGCACCATGCCTCTGCTCCGCATAGTCCCTCATTCTAGCTCTTGAAATTATACGGAGTATAACGTGAACTTGGCAAATAATAATGACTATTTACTGTGCCTTATCAGGAAGCTAATTATGAGGCCTATTAGGAATATGAAAGAGCATGCATAGCTGAGTGCTTTCAATATGTAGAAATCGATTGAAGTTTCAACTCAATATTAGATCTTTCGGGTAGAAGCTGTCGATCGACAAGCTTTTTGTCTCTGCTCCCTGCATTCATATCTGAAATGTGCAATCGAAATTTAATTAAATTGCGTAGCGCCTGCACAAAGCTCACATAATGATGTCCCACTCCTAACTCGGCCATTAGCACTCGACTAGGAAAGAGAGCACCGTCGATTCATCTACTCTGGTGCCGAACTCAGCTGAGTACAGGCCACTGCGGGTCCCTACAAGTAGTTTGACATCGAACCAATAAACTAAATTTACCGCTCAAGACAAATCCTTCTTATAAAAGGATTCTTCTTCTTCGCTACTTGCCAGCAGGGAACGCAGATGTCGTTACCGTCAGTGTCCTGCATTTTTTTATTTATTTTTTTCCTATTTTTTTAGGGTTGTATCAGCAGCAAAACGCTAAGGGTCTGTGGCAGAGCAAAGCCAGTGTTGGCACCTTTTTTTCACCGAATGGCTGCCCAAATTAAACCTTCCGTTCAGAAAAGCTTTCGTCTTTGTGTTTATACTTTGCACCACCCTATAATATACAAGACCTTTCCCTCTTAACTTATTCTTTGCATTCTTTGCTTTTGCTATTTCCGCACCGGCAAATTCAAACCCTCTGGGAGACACTAAATGTGGAACCAATGACTGCTGTAGGCTCAAAACAAGTGGCGTGACCTTTGGAGCTTTGCGTCCAAAGTAAAAAATGTCTAGGAAATTTTCTTTCAACTTGTACTCTGTTTTTTGTTTTTGGTTTGTTTTTCGTGTTGTATAATGTAAGGATTTTTAGACTTCGATTCTATAGATCTTTTAGCACCCGTTGCAGCTAACGGCGGATGCTGGCTGTAGCGAAAAACTGCCGTCCAGCTAGCTAATGATGTAGAGCGAAAACAGCAGAAAATGAAAATAATCCTTGAATAATCCGGCTCTCGATTTTTGCTTCTTTTAGCGGTGCATTTTATTAGCTAATCATCACGAATATCTAAACAAAATGGGTGGGTGGATTTAAGTCCTTGAAGTGTACCTTACATTTCCGTTTAAAGGGTCAATAAATAAAATAATAGTTCCCCTAGGCTGACAGATTACACATGCGAAATTGTTAATTGGATAGTATCTTCATGAGTGAACCTCTGTTAACCAGAAGCAACACAACACCAAAGAAGTTGTGTAACTTACTATACTCGATATTTATAGCTTATTACGCGCTGCATAATCTTTACGCCTTACAGCTTAACTTTTATAGAGCGAAGAATTAAGGATTTTAAAATTAACAATAAGAGTTGCAGAACATATAATTTGTGGTATTCGTCTCTCGGCACTCCACCGGGAGTCAGCTAGACCACCACGCGGGTCGGACGATCCGAATCCCTCAGAGGGAACCATCCGCTCAGCCACGTGTGTTGCGTGTGCCCAAAGCAGACGCTCAGTTGGTTTCCGCTGGGAGCGAGACGGAGCGCCGCAAGGGTAAGGCAATGAGTACAACGAAGGTGTTTATTAAATGATTACCTTGACTTTGAGTAACTGTTACACCCTATCAGCGCGGCGTGCGCGAGGCGAAGCTCTCGCAGATCAAACGGTTGCACAACAGTATTAGGGAACGCTCCGGCACGAAGCTATAGGGGAGGTCGGCTCCCAACGGCCGTGTTACCGGGGGCAACCGAACGTTTTGCCCCAGTAGCACGGTCCGGTAGCACGATAGCCTCCGAGGAAGACACGGCGCAGTATGACCGCGCACGTGAAGTTAGCTGCGTCTCTTTGGCGTAGCGTCCAGAGAAGGAGCAGGGAATAGGTGTGCACCCGCCTCAAGTCGAGAACCTTCGGCAAGTCCGGTCAATTAAAGTTTAGTGTTAAGACGCGCAAGCATTTAAGTGTTAAGACGCGTAAATTGCACTGTGAATGACAGAATATATGTTTACTAAGATCAAAAAGAACAAAGATGAATGTTCATGACATGGAAAACTTTAAAGAATAATGCCAAATAACAGCATTACACTTTCTAGATTTTTTTTTTTAGAAAGAACTTTTTTGCTTACAGGCCAGCACAGCATTTTTGAATAAATGAAACTGTTGAATCTCCCGTTACTAGCCTGCTTTTCTATGCACCGAAGCAATTTTCCGGGGACTCTAAGAAATTTCATTGGCACGTCTGCTTTTTCGCAATTAAATTAGTGGCTTCGGGGCTTCATTGTCGTTCGCGTTCACGGCAAAGCTAGGGAACGCCGTTCAATATTATAGTACATAACGTTATTTTTCTTCTGCATACCCACTTCTTCACTACAGGCATTCGCATATCAGAATCACAAGGACGCCTATGAGAGTGTAATCGTTACCGGCGTGGCATATCTATTGAGTATAGCCGTTGCTCACTATATACGGGTTCATTATAGAGAGGTTCTACTGCTTTTAGATGCGTGCTTCACTTATGCGACTTAATATTACGGAGCCTTCTGGCGCGCAACTTCTTTCATTGCAGTCTGCATACGGGGCAACATGGGGTCGCTTGCTTAAACTGCATGTAACGAAGCCATATTACACTAACAACTGAATACTGGCAAGCGCAATTATAAGACGGGAAAGAAGATAGACATAGTCCTGTGCTTCTGTGTATTTCCTGTCCCGTCTTGAAATTGCACTTACCAGTATTCAGTTGTTAAGCATGAACCGACTAGCCCAGCAACAAATTTTGTTAACGTACATGTAACACTAATATCGCTTATACCTTTGTAAGCGTAGTAGCCACGCGCCTTACTTTCGTATTATCCTGCAGTACAACGGAGTCATTACTAGATCATGCGTGTGTCCCTTGAACAGATGACGCTACAAATTCAGCCTCGCTTGCGACGTTCTGAAAAGCGTAGCTCGGTTGTACTTGTGTCGATTCTAGCAGGAGAGTTCGCGTTTGAGAGAGTTCACCCCGCCGTGAACTCTCTCAAACTGAAATCGGTGTCCGTCAAGAGTTATAAAGCCTACAAGTGTGCAATTTGTAGCAGAAATTTAACGTTTGCTTGTATATGACGCCCCTTCTTTCCACACGTAAGGTAAAGAAATTACGTGAAGAGACTCGGACAGTGGCTTGGTCAGTGGCTTGGTCGGCACATAATGTCAATCAGCCCCGAAACGCCCGCATGACTAAGGCACTGAGGAGGACGTCGGTACTGGGGGTTATAGCTATCAGTGAGATATGCCAGCAGCGCATCCCTTTCAGGCCGGTGGAACGCGCAGGAAGACGCCAGCGTTGGTAGAGCAGGCGCAGTATACAGGAAAATGCGTTGGATATAAAGGAGAGTAGACAAGTCACACTAGCGACGTTTGCCCCCGCATGAGTACAGGTTTGTCCTGTGGCTGGTACACTTACCATTGACACGTAAGTAAGTATAAATTTCGTAAAATCTCAACATGGCCCTCCTTCTCTTGACTCTCGTCGTGAAAGTTTGCGTTTGCGTGTTTACATTAATTTTTCTACTCCTTGCCACTAAGCAACGTATTCATCAGGCCAGCCTATCAGACATCCTAACACCGTATTTCCGAGCGTACCGTACAAAACCCTTCCAGAATATTTTTTTTTCTACGTAAGGCACAAGACTGGAACGACTTTTCCATCCATATCACCATGCTAAAAGACTGGGCATAGAGAATCAGTATTTTACACATTAACTGAGAACCGCTGCATTTCTTTTTTCATCCCTCATGTAATACTGCTCTGAGACCATTGAGGTATCAATATACAAATAAATACCTAAAATCCGTAATTCTGCGCCAAAAACAGATATCACAGTTATGTAAACAGCATCGTTAGAGCATCTCAAACGAATAAATTTGACATATCAATGTGCTGCCTACAAGAAAGCGCTACAATTTTCTTTCAAAAGTTCTATTCACATATTTGTATTTTACTTCAAGACGGCGTTTAATACATCAATTTCGTGCGCTTACGATGTACTGTTATGTGCGCTTTATAAAATTCTGACTTCCTTTATTGCGTCAATACAGTGTTGAAACCATGCTATTTTTCTTCGATTTTGCAACTTTGAGCAGTATATTTGTTAACTGATGGCTCGAGTTAAAACTCAGCTTCTACAGTGACTAGATTTTAGTTTTTTTTCTTTTAAGTGCAACAAACCTAAAAAAACATAGGAGCATGGGTTGTCATGCAAAGTAATTTCGCTGCTTCGATGTGTTCAGCTAGCTGTTCCCGAAGTAAACCTTCCACTTAAGGGTAAGTTTGTTAGCCATTCCACAAACCAGCACCCTAGACGGTGGAAAAACTTGTACTTTGGTATATAAGCTCAGATAATCACAAGCATTTTCAAAAGGCTTTGGTATGCCGAATGAATATAGTGAAGTTTATGCAATGACTTCCGCAGACATTGGTCACTCGCAAAACTGACTGCTAAGACTTCCGAAAGGTGTGAGAACTCTTATGTACGGAATTTCTGTATTTAGTGCATCAGATGCTTGCAGTAGCACTCACTTGAAAAAAAACTTTTGTTAATCTTATCTTTGCAGGCCAGTTTCAGAGACCAGTATCGACGGTCTGTAATGCTTTCTTGACTGCTGCATCAAATTTAAGTTCTGTGTCGGGTAAGCCCATGATTAGCTTAACGAAACCCATGCATTCCACTAAATTTCTTCACGCGTAAAATGCAGAGAGATGAACGGCGGGCGCTACAATGGTAACTTGTAAAGCGTAATATTGCACTGAAGAAAAAAAAAAGACGCACAATTACGGTGACTATGAAGGAAGGAAGGAAGGAAAAGGTGGAGAAGGAAAGGTAGAGAGGTTAACCAGTTTGGCTTAACCGGTTTGCTACCCTACACATGGGAGAGGGATGGGGGAGATTAAAGATGGGGAAGGGGCAGAGGGAGAGAGAGCACAAAGCACAGCACACACACACATCGTCCGTTGGAGTCCATCAATCTGGCATGGTACGCGACGTCACTCTCACAGCCGCTTGTCCAATCCCGTCTCTTTCAAAAACCGAAGTAGTCCCTTTGTCGCCTTCACCTGCGATATCTTCTGTCGGCGGCATGTGAAAATCGTGTCTAGGGACAATGGTCTACTGTCAAGGCGCGCTAGAACAGATGCCAGGGAATGTCGCTGAACATTATATTCAGGACAGTCGCACAGAACATGTTCCAGCGTCTCCTCGCAAAGACAGGCATTACAGAGATCGTTGTCGGCCATTCCAATGCGGAAGGAGTAAGATTTAGTGAAAGCCACCCCCAGCCATAAGCGATAAAGCAGAGTCGCCTCTCTTCGACGCAGTCCAGTTGGCATATAGAGATGCATCAAAGAGAGCAGGTGGTATTGACGGTTGCTGTGGGTGGTCTGGCTGTTTGGTGTGCACCATAGAGATAGCGTGATCTCATGTGCAAGCACTCGAAGTCTCCTAGCTGCGTCAGATCGTGAAAGCGGTATGGCCTCTTCTTGTGCTATGAATCGGAGCTTCGCCCCAACATGAAACGCTTTCAGCTGCTTATCGGTGACACTGGGCACCTGTGCAATATAATAGTGGTGATTGAGCGACACTGTAAAGAGACTGCTGCAACATATCCTACGTGTTCAAGTTCAAGCAATGTAGGCGTTAACTTCTAATAGGCGTTTAAATTATTTGCGTTCTAAAAATCTGCTGTGCGTAGTTTCTGTCTGGCCAGGAACTTCTCAAAGCGATGGTGAAAAGTACCAAGAACGCGCCCACGCAATACAATTGAAAACAATACGTAATGGCGTTGCCTCTTTTTAGCAAGTGGCTTCTGGCTGAGGTAGAGACAGCGCGATGACAAAAGCTTGAAGTTGATGAAATGGCCAACACCACTCAGGGCTCCTACACTTCCATGTATACTCACTGCTTTCATCAATAGTTCTTTGTAGACTCTTTTATAACTTCCTGTCATAAAAAAGCCACCGCGAAAATCAATCTAATGGAAGTCGCATCTTGCGAAGCACAACAGCCAAACCATAATTCTAGCGACGGAGCAGAGGGAAAGCTTGCCGTCCTCGTTATCACGTGCAATCAGACGACTGCGAGTGTGCTAGATGTGCAAGCGCTTTTGCAACAAACAATAAAATTTCTTTTCCGTTCTGGCAAAACCACGTACGTGCTTATTAGACTGTGTTTCCGTTGACAGACCATAAAGCCTGAGTGCAATATTTCCCAGTGGTGCCGCTGCACGCCACATCTAGTTCGCTTATTTCGCGCGCTTTCTCACATATGTGTTTCGTTTTACTTGGTTGATATTTTTTACTCTTGTTGCATTTTAATCTCGGAGCTGGAAAGCTGTAGGCAGGGAAATGACTGGCCAGTTCCGCCTCTTTATCTTTATGTAAGCTCGTACACTCCCCGCTTTCAGTCTCCAAAGTTAAGTGAAGATGAGTCTAGATACACAAACCAAAGAACAGAAAACAGGAGGCGCGAAGTGTCTGCCGCAGTTGCCGGAAATGAAATACGGTGGCACGCTCGATAAAGCGGCGCGTCTCTGAACCAAAAGGAGCCTTCGGGTGGCTTTGCCGACGCTTTGCGAGTTAAACATTTTTTTTTTTTGCGCGCCGCCTCAATCCACGCTTAAAGGCTATTTCTTTTCCCTTCTGCTTTTACAACTTTCCGCTTCTTTGCTTTTGCTGATGAACAATAATGACGTACTTAGCGCTTCTCGCCGCTTCTATACAAGCGGATTTCTCGTCTTCCGTTTAGCCCTATATGTTTACTTTTTTTTTAAATACCTCGCACGTTTATAGCAGCTCCTTCTTCGTATGAAGTAGTTGTATGTATACATGCGGATCTTTTTTGTGCTTCCTAGTTTAACCCAAGGTATTGTGGCTCCTGCCAAATTTGAAAAAGAACGTTGAAGTTCCAGAGTTGGCATCACGCTGTGCTCTAGGCGCTTCTGGGTGTAAGCGGTGTTCTTTCTTCGTACATTGCTGATGCTGCCGCTGGCATTTCAGAAATGCAGGCTGTTCAACCACGCCGGAGGGTTGCCGGCATTCGCTTCGCTTCATTCTCGGCCACTCCAGGAATCTCAAAAGCTGATTAACGCCGAATGCTCTTCGTGAGTGCTCTATGCCTAAATATTAGAAAAACGTAAGATTAGACGCTCCTCCTTCGCTCCTCACAGAGTTCTATACATTTTAATGAAGGAAAAAAGATGGCTCCAACTAAGCTTGCGTTACTAGTTTCAACTGCACTCATTCAGTTTGCGATAGAATACGGTCCTGCGAACTGGAATCCACAAGCTAAAAATGCCATGCTTAGGTTAGAAATCATAGAAAAGCCGCTAGGTTTGTGTTTGAAGAATATAAAGCAGAAATTTTTCATGTTTCTCAGAAGCCCCTTGAGAATCCAAAGCTTCAATATGGCAATCGAACATTATGCCTGCCCTAAGATACAGCCGCATGGAGTATCTCTGAAAAACCGTTGGTAAGCAAAAATTCTGATAAGGCTTCATTATGTTTTACAACCTTCATATACTGTAGGGGTTGGAGGGACGGACTTCGGGACGGAAACCCACAAACTTGGGAGGGATTTATTTACATTATGTACAAGGAGGTGAGCGTCAATTAACAGTCGTACAGACATTACGGGCCGGCAGCAACTCGGACGCTGCGGCCCGCGGCAAGAAGTTCGAGAGAGGTCAATCAGGGAATCAGGGCATATCCCAGAATGCTCAGGTCTCTCTGGAAGGCTTCTTATAAACCCTTCGAGCACTGCAAGTCACGTCATGTTTGACCAATGGGAGAGTCCACTCCGATGACGCCACTTTCAGCCAATGGTAGGCGCCCGTGTCGTGGTGTCACACCTGGCGGCTTGCTGCGGTCTTGCATCGCAGACTGGCAATGCACTTCGAACAAAGAGAAGGGGAGGGCTGCACCTGCTTCATTGTCGGATGCCCACCTGCTAATCCCGGCGGCGCACGAACTTGTTGGCATGTAAACTCGTTGCCTTAAACTTGTCTGCTCGGCCGCTTCTCTGGAATGCGCTTTCCTGCTTCTGCATTCCTCAATTAGCTGTGCTGCAATCCGATGTGGTCTGGGGAACTCGAAGTAATCGCAGGAACCAGCTCCATATCTAACAGCTCGTCCTCGCCCCGGTTGTTCTGAATGGCCGGTGAAATCAATTCGCTGGCCATGAGGAACGCTGAAAGAAGCTGCAGGGTACTGGGGTCGAGCCTCGTTTGACGAACTTCGGGATCCTTGGCCCTGGAGAACAGACGTCAAACAAACAAAACAGCACAGCGCTGCACCACGCGTAAGCGCAGGCTCTTCACCCCTGACTCGCCAGACTATTACTGAGTCAAAATCAACCCTGATCTTTTATTTCCCCAATTTCGACAAAACAGTTCCAACCACCCTTCCAAACCGCTATCCATTTCTCCCCGAATGCCGACAAGACCAGAGTACTATTGTTGTTGCAAAACAAAAGGGTCGTTGACGATGCAAACAACAAATGAAAACAGCCGAACATAACTTAAGTGGCCTAACTACACGAACATCATGTTTCCAATCTATCGCAGTGGCGTACTTATCGCACGTAATGGTGCCACTGAACAATCTGGTCAACTTCACAAGTACGTAATCACAAGTGCACCAGCCTTGTGGTCACTAAACAGAACGCGTACTTGCATTGTAGGCAAACTTTTCATTCACGCTTACTCACGTTTCTGTCCTGAAAGTCCTACAGGACACGTGACATAAACGGACAATTAAACTTGCGGGACTTACACACTCCGCAGAACTCTTAAAATAATGCGTCTTCTACTAACTCTTTCCACGCACGCTCACTAAAGAAGTCAGAATACGGCTGCCCTCCACACACACTAGCAACCCAGTCATAAAGTCTGCTTCCTTCCGTCCACACAGGACACGCGCTAATGGAACTAAGAACGCTTCTCCGTGCAAATCAGGCACTCACTGAAAATCTACGCGCTTAACCTTGCAAAATTCAAAAACACTTAAAAAGAAAGAAGGTTAAATAACACACGCGCTTTACCCTAGGCCTTTCGACGATAACCTTGACCTTCAGGTTACTCACACACAGAAAAAAAAAAGCCTATCTACTTATTAATGAGCATCTCGCGAGACTACATGTTTACACAAACGCGTCTTTCAAATCTCGGAGCTTTCTCAAACCAAAACATAAACAAAGCTCAAACTTTACACCTTGAAAGAAATCCTAGTCTCAAATCGCGAAAACTTTCCGATGCTCAAAAATAAAAAACAAACACTTCATTTCTACGGAAGCGCTCTTGGCCTCCCGTTCCCGATTGCTTACGACTGACTCATACTTTGAGCCGTCCTCGCGGTCGTCGCGGCTTGAAAGCTACTCTGGCTGCCGAGAGACAACAAAAGGGCTGACTAACTATCAGCTCCCCCAAGACGTTACGGTCTACTGCCAATTTGCGTCCCCGCGCCCCGCTTTCAACACGAACGCGATTGACCACGTCGCTACTCCCCACCTGGTCTCGTCCTGCCACCTTGCGTTTCTTCGAACTGCACGCTGAGCTATAAAAAGAACTACGGAACGACGAGGAGCTTAACTGCCCTGTGCCCTTTGTCCGCGTCCGCGCAGAACATTCTTCGCGGTCCCCCTTTGACCGGTGGCTCGACCATTTTGGATGCGTCAACATCGTCCTAGACGACCGCACCTTCTTCCTCGCGCCCTGCCCTTTTGGGTTTCTCGCCATCTTTGGCGGCGCTACATTAATTACCGACTTTCGGTTTTTACCGCGCTTCTTTTTAAGGCGCTTTCTCTTTGCACTAGCCTTCATGTCGCCTTCTCGTGCCTCGTGCTGGCCGGTACACATTTCGTCGGCCCGGATCGGCCTCTTACCCGCATTGTCTGAGTGATTTACATTTAAATCTACTCTCTCTCTGCCTCGACTGGCGGACAGCTCAACCGACTCTGGCACAATGCAGTAGGCTTTACTCGAGTAAGACAACTCGCACTCTTGCGAACTGCCCTCTACTACATTGCCCAGCGCACGCTGTGAATCGGCACACAGCCCGTCGGTATCGATCGCTGTCTCACGCGCACAGTCCGAATGATTAACTGAATCATCCCTATCTAGGCCATCTAGACTGGCGGAGAGCCGCACCGATCCCTGAACAATGCAGTTGTTCTCTCGTGAGCTACGGAGCTCGCCACCCCGAGAACTATTCTCAACTGCATCGTCCAGCTCGCACTTCACTTCTGCACGCACATCTGGCTCTACATGGGTGCTCGCTTCTGTCGGGTCAGAAGTGCCCTTCTCTTCGCTAGCAACCTCGCTAACATTACCAGCGACGCACACGCTCGGTAACTGTGCCAATTTGTTCGCAGCTGGCCTAGCTGTCTCCACAGTCATCTGTTGGCACAGCACCTCGTCGCTCTCACTACGGCCTTTAACGGCCTCTGTTGCCACTAAGGCATCGTTAGCAGCTAGCGTTTTCCCTTCACTTATGAATCGGCAGCCAATCTCACAGGCACTACTCTTTTCGTCGGCTTCTGGCAAAAATCCGCTCGATGCTTCCGCATCCTTTCGCTCTGTACTACCTACAGAATTCTCAGACAGCCGTTGTTTCTGTGCCAATAACTGATCACAATGCTGTATCTCTTTGATCAGTGCTGCCTTCTCTCTCTCATACTTTTGCTCACGCTCAAGCTTACGTTCCTGATACACACGTTCGCGTTCCTTCTCACGTTCGTGACGCTGACACCTAAGAGTAAGTTCTTGAAGCTCCTGCTTCCGTTCATTCTCGCGTTCTTCACGCTGACGCTTACTCCTAAGTTCACGGCGCTCTCGCAAACGTACACGACGCACACGCTCTCGTGGTTCCTGTATCACCTCCCAAGCAAGCTCAATGCTTTTGCCATCATTGCCACTATCTTCAATCGCCTTTATGATAGCTGGCGTTTCCATCCGTTCGTCCGCCTCAACTCCCAAATCGTCGCACACCAACAACAAGTCCAACCTCGTCAACCTTCTAAGATCCATGGCAGCTGCCCCGACAGTTGGTTAAAACTGTTTTCCTTAATTAATTTGTGCAAACACACAATGCATCAAACTCCCGATTCCCAGAACTATCAAAATTGAACACACAACCTTTGAGTCTGGCGAATCATAAGGAAAAAAACCACGCGCTCACTTACGGTTGCAGCACTCTGCCATCCGGTTCATTTGTCCGCTGTTGCCGGTTCCTCCGGACTCCCTGGGTCGAAGGCTCGCTCCTTCTTCGCTACTCCCAGTTTCTTCGGACCTCTTTCGACGAAGGCTCTCTCTTCTTCGCTCTTCCCGGTTCCTTACGATCTCTCTCGACGAAGGTTGATTCGTAGCGCTGCCACCAGCTGATGCATTCGGAGGCGATCCCACCGCTGCCAACCAGATGTAGGGGTTGGGGGACGGACTTCGCGGATGAAAACCCAAACTTGGGAGGATTTATTCTACATTCTATACAGGGAGGTGAGCGACATGTAGCAGTCGTACAGACATTACGGGCCGGCAGCAACTCGGACGCTGCGGCCCGCGGCAAGAAGTTCGAGAGAGGTGAATCAGGGAATCAGGGCATATCCCAGAATGCTCAGGTCTCTCTGGAAGGCTTCTTATAAACCCTTCGAGCACTGCAAGTCACGTCATGTTTGACCAATGGGAGAGTCCACTCCGATGACGCCACTTTCAGCCAATGGTAGGCGCCCGTGTCGTGGTGTCACACCTGGCGGCTTGCTGCGGTCTTGCATCGCAGACTGGCAATGCACTTCGAACAAAGAGAAGGGGAGGGCTGCACCTGCTTCATTGTCGGATGCCCACCTGCTAATCCCGGCGGCGCACGAACTTGTTGGCATGTAAACTCGTTGCCTTAAACTTGTCTGCTCGGCCGCTTCTCTGGAATGCGCTTTCCTGCTTCTGCATTCCTCAATTAGCTGTGCTGCAATCCGATGTGGTCTGGGGAACTCGAAGTAATCGCAGGAACCAGCTCCATATCTAACAATACATACCATAGAATAACATAGCATGCACAGCAGCACGCTTCCTAGCCATTTTTTACTCCCGTTTTCTCTTTTTCTTCGTGTTTGTTTAGAAACCTGCGCGCTTAAGCATCAGTCGTTCAAAGCCGCTCTTTGATTAAACGAACTTCGGTCGGCGCCCATGCATCAAGCCTTTGAAAACATGCACTCTGACTGATTAAACAAACTTTGGGCTACATCGCTACAAAGGTGTTCATTTGCTGGCCCAAATATTCATTATTTCTTCCTTTGTGATGAATGTGCTGATATTTTTTTCCTGCTTTGCATATGCTATACCTCCGGTAATACTAGCGCTATATTTCCTGTTTATTTCACTGCCGCTTGGGATAACTTCTGGCCTGTTATAATGATTTGAAGTTGTCATTAATGCAACTTCTGGAATGAACATTCGCAGGTAACTGTTCAACACCGCATAGTTTCTAACGACCGCCACCATTCCCATCCGTGATATTTATGCGGTGTCAACTTAATGACGTTTCTTTCACTGCCCAGTGATTTTGGGTTCTCCGAATATTGCATTCTCTTAGATCAATTAGAGTTTGTGCAATGAAATTTCGCTTGCAAACATTTCACAGGAACATAGCCTATGCACTGCTGTTCTTGAAGTCAATCTGCATTCAACATGGCTGTGCGCACTTTGCTCTTTTTGCCATTTGCGCATAAAAAAATTGCTTGCTCGCGTATGACGTCTTTATATGACGCACATGTGAAGATAGGGTAGTGGTTATGGCGGAAGAGTAGGCGCAACGTTTCAAAAACCACATGCGCGTCGTGAAGCGCCATGCACTGGCACTTGTTCAATATTTTTTCTGCTCCAAATTTAATTATAGTTTAACCCACTATACACCGGTTTCTTTTGCTGAGTTCTTTTACGGCATTTCTAAAGGACTGTCATGAAAAAGTGGACGTACTTTCTGCCATATAGTTTATATAGTGTATCTCTTAGCTATATAAACGTAATAAATTCGGCAACTCTCGCACATCTTTACGAATCACAGTAAATGCATATACGTGCTCAGTGTAACACATGCGCCGGCGTGACCGTAGGGTGTGGCATAATGGGTTTTGGCGCGGCGTATTTCTTTTTAATAGAGGGTGCCAGGTAGTGCCTGAAACCACGGCTGGTGAGACATGTCACAGACGCATTCACTGAGAAATGTTTGGCATGGACTGGACGTTCACCGTCAGCAGTGACTACAGCATGTTCTGGTCCTGCCGCTATAGATTCGGCAAGTCAAAACAACTCATTATTTTCGATTGCAGCAAAGTGCAATTTATTCATGTATTTTTATGTACCACTCAAGGTACTTCTGACATATTCAACGGAAGTGGGACGTAGTAAATATAGTGCACTTACAGGTGAATTTAAATAATATGTTAACTGTTTTTAAAGTGAAGCTTTCTTACCAAGTTTCAGGCACTTTTTCGCACGTGTTGGATCGACCTCTAATGCCGAACGCGTTTAATCAGATAGCGCCCTCTAAGAACGATGCAGTGAAGGAGTAGTTTAATGGTTCCCAGTTTCAAGCGTAGAGTTTCATGCAATGATTAATAGAGGGAATTGTGGCGCTAGTGTCTACGGGAGCTGCAAGTATGTAGGGTGATTCCAGTCAACATATGGGATTAGTGGTTAGTACATCGAGTTGCCTAAACTACGTGGCTCAGAAAGTACCCTACTCATCCCAAACAATACCATAAAATATGAAGAAAGCATCAGATTTCCTAGCATTCCCGGGCTCTATTTCCTGCACTTTATTAGCACAAATACACGGGCGACTGCGTGTTTACATACAACTTGGCCTCAGCCGACGCGATAGTGCGCAACATACACAGAGGTGGGCACAACACAGGGCATGCTAGACGCTCGCAGAATGCCTTCTACTGGCACTCAAGATGAATGCGTGGGTGCAAAGCCTGTTTTCAGTCATTCAGAAGACATCGTTTTCGAGTTCTTGGTTTTTCAGCTCTTTGGCGTTATCTCTTGCGTGTTAAGCCGGCGCAAGCAACACACTCCAGTGTTATCACTACTGGCAATCGCTCGTCGCACTTTCGACAAGCGTGGGTACAGAAAGAAGGTCAATTTTGCGGGGCCATAGAACGCGTCACAAACTTGTCTCAATAAGATTCAGGACATGCCATACTGTCACCACGGCTGAGCTGCTTTTGTTCAAAACTGTGCAACAAAGCCAGGCGCGGCTTGCGTGCCTCAAATTATCCGGAAACTTAACCAAATCAATTGCACTAATGTTGGGGGTTAGAGAATGCGTCACGGACTTGTCCCAGTAACGTTCAGCCCTCGCGAAACTGCGTCACACGGCCAAGCTGATTTTCGCTAACTGCGTCCGAAAGCTGTGTGCGGCGAGCATTCCCAAAAACTACCGAAATAAGTTACAATAATGTTGGGGCTCATAGGAAGCGTCTCAAGCATCTCTCAGTATGAGTCATTAATCAATTTAACTACGCGAGGACAGGCGAGCTGTTTTTGTTAGCTGCGTCACAAGACTCGGTTCCGTACGTGCCGTAGAAGCCTAAATTGCTTGAAATGCGTCGCAGACTGTCTAACAAAATTTCTCACCTCGCTGTAGTCCAATAGTGCAATGGTGCCTTGTCGCAGCGCAGAAGGAGCGCAAGAATACGCTGAGGGCCGAACAAACAGGCTAAATCCAAAAGTGACGGGTCGACGAACGGGTGAACTTCACACGAGCCGCCGGCCTCGCTCGCTTCGATGGCATGGCTGTCACATGACGCATGCATCTGGCGTGTCTGGCGTTTGCCGTTAGCTTGTTGCTAGGTGTACAACGCAAGAAAACAAAGTCTCAAAGTATAAGTTCATTGATGCGCAAAACTTTTTTAGATTTAGCGGGAAAGAATAAAAAAGAAAACGCTGTCTGTCAGTTCATTTCACATTTTTTTTTTCGATGCTAGCGTCAGCTAACGGAGGAGTGAACGCTAGGCGTGACGTGTTTCCTATTGCCAGTTTCCGCCGAGTATCCCCTCTTGCTGAATTTCTCTATGACGCTTCCCTGAAGCCGCGGCTGCTTCGCGGTTCTGGCTTACTAAGGGCGTGCCTTGTGCGTGCCTGATTGCTCACGTCCCGTGGCCACATAGACGAGCTCGTTCCACTGCTCGCGCATTCTTCGTCCTCGACCACAGCTGGCTCCTACGGCACTCATCATGTCAGCGTTCCCGTACTGCCCCTCGCGCTTGTGCCACAGCTCGCGCGTTCGTCTTGTTCTTGTTTCCTGGTAAAATTGCGCAACCCACTCTGGAGTATGAGCCATGAATCCGGCGGTGAAGCAACTGTTAGCATTTGTAAAAATAAATTAAGGTGAAATGAAATAAGTATCTTGCAAATGGGATTTAAAGCGTCCACTATTACAGGTATGAGTAATAAATTATCTAGATATTTTGTTAATTTTGTGACCATAATAAGTAGCTAGAAGAATTCTGACATGCAATTCGTTTTGTCTCATGCCAGAACATGCAGAGGGCTTCACAAACGTTCCGGCGGCAGTAATCCAATACGGTAGCCCCAAGGGAAAAAGTTACAGGAAGAGGCAAATTCAAGCCAACCTTTTGGAAGGGCTCTTTTAAAAATCTTTTTCGCTGAATATTGAAACGGCGGCTTGAAAAGAAGAAGTGTTCCAGAGATTCACTCTCATTTCCTAAAGGGTACAAAGGCTATATAGCCAGACCAGACTTGTGGAGGTCAAGTTCCGCGGGGGATTTGGCACCTTAGTCTTGTAATCGTTATTTTAGCTTTTCTAGAGAAAAAAAAAAGACGACGAAGTGTCTTTTGATGCAGCGCTGTTCTTTCTAGCTCCGGTTTATTTCTGTGAAAACCTAAGTTCATCCGCTGGTCCTCGCTCCCTGCTCGGTCGTAATGGAAGTGGACGACCCCGCACGTCTGCCGGCGACGGCGGCGTCAGCGGCGGCCGCCTCCAGGAAGCGGATCGGTCAGCAGAGCGACACCGACAGCGAGGACACCCATGTCTACTCTCTCAGCAGTGAGGACACTTCCGATGACGACTTCCAGCTTGTGCAGAGCCGCAGAGCGAAGAGAAGGAACACCAGGACGTCCTCATCGTCAAGCACGCAAACAGTGAGACAGACGCAGAGGCCGGACGCCAATACCATCATATTCGTGCCCCTGCTTCCCAACGTCAACATGAAGCTACTTAACAGACAATCTGTGTCGATGTCACTGGAAGCCCTGGTGCCAAATGAAATATCGGACATTCGAGTGAACACCCGGAAAAATCTTCTGGCGGTTGATGTCCAGCATGCGGCTGCTTTGACCACTCTACGCAGCGTAACGGACCTCGATGGCATTCAGGTGCGCTCTTACATCCCTCTGGGATCTGATGTAGTCACCGGCGTTATCTACGACGTAGACGTCGCCATCCTTAATAACGACTTGCCGATTCTTATCAAGCCAGCCAATGATGAGGTCATCGTTGATGTTAAGCGGCTAGGCAGTTCACGCTGCGTGAAAATAGCATTCAAGAGTAAATATATACCCTCGCATGTTAAGGTGGGACACTTCAGACATGCAGTGCGGCCTTTCATTGCGAAACCTCTTCAGTGCCGCAAATGCATGAAACTGGGACACGTGAGCAGCGTCTGCGAAAATCAAGCAGCATGCCCCCGCTGCGGAGAGCCCCACGCTGCAGATAAATGTGGCGCGACTGTAGTGAAGTGTGCAAACTGCGGAGGATCACATGAAGCTTCATCGAAGACATGCCCACATATTAAGAAGGAAATGGCGATCTTGAAAGAGATGGCGAGAGATCGTTCATCTCATCGCGAAGCCGCCGATAAAATCAGGAAGCGACGTTCACGTTGCCGGCGCTCCTCAAGGAAGGCTCCTCAAGGAAGGCGCCCACTTGGATCAGAAATAGCGTCAGCATGGACACCAGCCCGGACCTGGTGCTGACCCACTCCCTCCGAGGCGTCACCTGGACCAGAACACAATACACACTAGGCAGCGATCATTACATTATACAGGTCACTGTCCCATACAAACAACCCCGTCACACTTACATGACACACAAACTCATAAACTGGGACTCTCTCCGCACCACTCGGGCGGCCCGCTCTGACACCCCTATTTCCGATATCGACACCTGGGTGAAATCACTCCAGGATGACGTCCAATGCAACACAAAACTCATTGAAACCCCTGCAGAAACCCCTACATTAGACACCCGACTGTCCCACCTCTGGGAGGCCTATCACAGCCTCCTAGAACGGTGGAAGAGGAATAAGCTAAACAGGACACTTAAAAAGCGGCTGGCCGCGCTGCAAACCCCAATCCAACAACATTCTGAGGAGCTCTGCCGGTCCAACTGGGGCCAGATATGCGACGGCATTGCTGGGAACCTGTCCACCAAGCGGGCCTGGCAACTCCTCCGCCACCTTATAGATCCGATGCAGACAAAAACAGCAACACAACACCATGTAACAAGACTCGTCCACGCACACATGGACAACCCTGACAGCCTTATAGATACACTTCAAAAAACCTACACCTCCCCAGGCACACCGACTCGCTTACCTCCCTACACAGGGCAGCCCAACCCCACAGTCGACACGGACATAACGGAGACGGAAGTCAGAGCGGCCCTCCTGACTCTCCGTACCAGCTCCGCACCTGGCACCGACCAGGTAACCAAATCTATGCTTCGTAATCTGGATGATCAATCCATCACACAGATTACGGACTACTTCAACCAGTGTTGGAGGGAGGGCACCCTCCCCCAGTCCTGGCGTCATGCGCAGGTTATTTTCATACCCAAACCCAACAAACCACTTACACTCCAAAGCCTTCGCCCGATCTCGCTAACCTCATGCCTCGGAAAGCTTTTCGAGCATGTAGTATTATCGAGACTCACACAACACATGGCGGAAAACGACCTTTACCCTCACAGCTTGGTGGGCTTCCGCCCCCATTTATCCGCGCAGGATGCCATGCTACAACTTACGCACGACATTTTCGACCCCCTTATCCCGGGTCACACAAAGGCAGTCTTGGCTTTGGACCTCTCCAAAGCCTTTGATCGCGTAGAACACCATGCGATCATGACTGCCCTCTCGCCACTGAATGTGGGTGCACGTACTTACACCTACATTCAGGCATTCCTGACCGACCGCACGGCTCAGATACACTTTGGCGCACTCACCTCCCTCTCTTTTACTTTACGGAGTGTTGGCACCCCGCAAGGGTCCGTTCTGTCCCCCTTTCTATTTAATATCACCCTAATCCCCCTGGCCCGACAATTGGCAACCATACCCCATCTCAAGCACACCCTCTATGCCGACGACATCACGCTGTGGACTACCCACGGCAGTGACGGCGGCATAGAGGACACTCTCCAATCTGCAGCCACCCTGACCCAAAATTATGCTGCCAGTATCGGTCTTTCTTGCTCCCCAGAAAAATCCGAACTGCTACTAATCAGACCTCGTAATCGCTGCTCCCCATGCTCTCCCATCACGATCGAGCTGGACGGACGCCCAGTGCCGGAGGTTGAAACCCTCCGAGTACTGGGACTCCATATCCAGAGTGATGGTAAAAACACCACCACCCTGAAGAAACTCAAGCAGATTGCAGGTGCGATTTCGCACCTCATTCGCCGGGTTTCAGCCCACCACAGAGGCATGAAGGAGCGCGACCTATGTCGCCTCATCCATGCCTTCGTCCTCAGCCGTGTGCTTTACACAACCCCATATTTAGACTTATCCCGACACGATACTAATGCCCTAGATGCATTAATACGCAAGGCGTACAAAGTAGCATTAAAACTACCAATTAATACACCCACAGACAGACTACTCGGCCTGGGCCTCCACAACACTATCGGGGAACTTGTAGAAACCCACCGACAGGCGCAATACATTCGCCTGACACGAACATCCACTGGGCGGCACATCCTGGACTCCCTCGGGATCCGGATACCGGCCAACGAACCTACACAACTCACCACCCCACGCCACATCCACCGGGAGCTGCTTATTAAGCCGCTCCCGAGGAACATGCATCCACAACACCACGAGGCGCGCCGCCGAGCTCGAGCTAAGGCGCTCCATCGCTATTACGGCCCCGAACCGGACGCCGTATGGGTGGACGCCGCATGCATGGGAGAGCAAGCGGTTGCCGCCGTGGTGGACTCCTCCCTCTCCCCTCTCATCACACTACCCCTCCCCCCACACACTTCCCCAGAAGCTGCAGAGGAAGGTGCGATTGCCATTGCCATCACCCATACGGAAGCCCGGTACATAATAACAGACTCAAAAACAGCTATACTAAATTTTGCACGAGGCCGAGTCCATGTTCCTGCTTTTTGCATACTGGACTCGCCCATTGCACCTCCACCCCGCCATGTGGAGCTGATATGGGTGCCTGCGCACTCCGGGAATCCCGGAAACGAGGCTGCCAACCTTTTAGCCCGAGGTTCTATTAACCGGGCTCAGGCGGCCTCCGATCCGGGATTCACGAAGGAGCGCATGCACTCTTTCAGCGATCTCACGCAGGCTTATAGGGCCGCACGTCAGATCTACCCCCCACCTCACCCATCCCTAGACAACAGGCATGCGACACTGTGGAGGCGACTCCAGACCCACACACTCCCCTGCCCTGTCACCCTATCCCATTACCATCCCTCTTTCCCCACGCCCGCCTGCGCCCTCTGTCCCGAACCGTTCGCATCCGCCATCCACATCCTCTCGCTTTGCCCGGCGGACCCTCCCCCGCGGGGCCTGGAGCACCTGACATCGTGGGAGGACTGGGAGACCGTGCTCCGCTCTGAGGACCCGGCAACGCAGACCATCGCGACCAGCCGGGCTGCCAGTGTTATGGACCTACGGAACATAAACACTTGAGTGGACTACGGTCGTGCGGGGGCCCAGGGGCCTACGTGGCCCGAACACCTCCGTTTTTAAATAAATTTTTTAACAACAACAACAAGGAAGGCGCATGCCACTTCCTACAACGCCACCTCCCCTTCCACCACCTAGGCCAGACAATGTGGAAAGGACCGCGAAGAGCCAATCCACTGAGAAGACCACATCTGCCGAATCTTGGCCGGCTCTACCAAAACGACAACATTCACCAAAAGAATCACAGCAAACTTTCGCTGGACAACTCCCGACGTCTACTGCCGGCGATTTGTGCGACCAAGACAGGCAAGTGGCTGATATGCTGCAATCGCTAATTAATACAATGCGCATTATACTGAACAAGTTGCAAACACCAGCAGCTCGAAGCGCTCTGCAAATACTGGATGCACTAAATCCAGTGCTTGCTAGCATCGTTTAAGCATCATGGCTCGACCAACAGTCCCCTTCCGCACTGAACTCAAAAGTGCGTCGATCTTTCAATGGAATGCCAGGGGTCTAAGGACCCGTATATCAGACTTTCGCCAATTCATTTTTTCACATCGCTTCCCCATACTGGTTATTTGCGAACCAAATACATCAACTCCACTCAGACTGTCCGGTTATGAATCTTTCGTCTCGTCCACATGCGGTGCGAGCACGAAGGTGATCATCTACATCCGCACGGACTTAACATATGTCGCTAACGCGATAGAGCCTCATGATGACAACCAATATGTCTGCCAAAATGTCCAAAAGAAGAATGTGTCATTTACACTGATTGGAGCCTACATATCCCCAGCGGGTCACTTTGAGGCCGAACGACTAAAGAAAATATTACTAATGAACAATGGCCCCTGGATTATCACAGGTGACTTCAACGCGCATCACCAGCTATGGGGAAGCACTAAAATTGACTCCAAAGGCAGGCGCCTTGCCTCCTTTGCTGCTGACCATGATTTGTACTGTGTGAATGACGGCAGCCCTACATTTCTGCGAGGCACGACCTACAGTAGCTGCTTGGACTTAACTTTGGTGTCACGGCGCTTTGCCTCAAGCGTCCAATGGTTTACGGACATAGAAACACATGGAAGCGACCATATTCCAACATGCATAAAGATTAGAGGAGTTGAGCAAAGCTCCTCTACCGTCTTGCGTGCAGTTGATTGGTCAAAATTTAAGAGGGATATGGATGACACATGTCGGGAAGGCCTCTCGCACACCATCGAAGAAGCAATCGCAGAGGCATTGAAAACATCCATCTGCTCACTTACAAGGTCAACAAGGCGAACAGACTTGGACGTGGAACTTGAGAGGCTGCGTGCGGCACGCCGACAGGCGGAGAGGAGGTATCGGCGCACGAAGTCCGTCTTGGATCTGAGGGCTTCACGACGCATACAAAAGAAAGTCCAGCGTCGCATGGATAAATTGGAAGATAAGCGATGGAAAACATTCTGTCAGTCGCTTGATCCCCGAAAACCGCTCTCGCACATATGGAGAACGGTTAGAGGTCTTCGCTCATCTCCGCATCAAAGGAAGCCCTTCGCTGCTCTGGCCCTCTACCAACTCCGCTCAGAACTTCAAGTGGCTGAAGAGTTCTGTGCACAAATTGCTGGGTCCGTGGCCATCATTACTGACGCAGCATTGAAAGACATCCCTGAGGCACGTGTACCAGAAATAAACGTGCTATTTTCACTCGAAGAGCTCGATGCTGCGTTGGCGACCTGCAGGCGTTCTTCGTCACCAGGACCTGATGGCATCACGTATGCTGCCCTATGCCACCTTGGACATGACGCACGTGATGAGCTGCTCAACTACTACAATGAGTCTTGGCAGAATGGCGCCGTTCCTAAAGAATGGAAATCGAGCCGCTTGATCCCCATTCTGAAACCTGGAAAGTCTCCGCTTGAGATCTCATCATATCGTCCGATTGCGCTTTCGAGCTGCGTCAGCAAAGTGATGGAAAGAATGATTCTTGCTCGATTGGAATGGTACCTAGAACGATTCAACATCTATCCGGACGCCATGACAGGCTTTCGTCGAGGTCGCACGTCCATCGACAACGTCATTGACATCATAACATGGGTCCAAAATCAAAAAAGCCTCAAGCGCCTATCTGCGGCACTTTTTCTGGATATAAAAGGAGCATACGACAACGTCGCCCATGAGGCCATACTAAACTCACTAGAGTCTGTTGGAGTTGGTGGCCGAATGTATCAATGGATTCGGGACTATTTGACTGAGAGGCGTTTTTTCTTACAGACCGAAGACGGCCCAACTTCAGACCATTACATCTGCCGTGGTGTGCCGCAGGGTGGAGTGTTGAGCCCTATTTTGTTCAACCTCGTCCTGGTAGGACTAGCGGATTACCTACCGCAGACAGTACATGTCTCAATATACGCCGACGACATTTGCATCTGGGCCTCTGCGGTGACTCGCCCTCAGCTAAGAGCCAGGCTTCAGCGGGCGGCAACCATGACGGCTTCTTACCTCCGAGAACAAGGCCTCAGTGTGTCTACTGAAAAGTCCGCATTACTTGGTTTTACGCGGAAACAAAGGTCATCGTATCCTGTTACCATCGATGGTCAAGCTGTATCCTATGTTAAGACGCATCGCTTTCTGGGCGTCATCATTGACCGCAACCTCTCGTGGAGCCCTCACTGCGTCTATCTGAAGAAGAAGCTAGTCGCCATTGCTCAGGTCTTCAAATTTCTATGCGGGAAAAACTGGGGTACACCAGTGCATTCTATGTTGCAACTGTACAGGGTTTTGTTTCTCGGACTCCTACGTTACAGCCTACCAGTATTGTCAAGTGCATGCAAGACGAACTTTCGCGCCTTGGAGAGCATACAAGGTCAAGCCCTACGCACGTGTTTAGGGCTGCCTCGGTGCACTTCAACCGCAGCAACAATCGCCATCGCAGGAGACCATACAATCCAGACTCATGTAGCTGTCGACTCTCTCAGAGCGCACATTCGCCATCTGTCAAGGATCCCCGACCATCATATGGCCTCGCTACCAGCAGATAGACCTCAAGCAACCTTTTCAAGAGTGATTAGCGCTCATCAAGAGTACATACCGGTATCTTTTACACCGGCGGCGAAGCCTTCCTCTCCCCTGTGGTGCCTGCGACCACCTCAAGTGAATTTTGCTATTCCTGGAATTACAAAAAAGTCCAATCATCCATCGCCGGCTCTGAAGCAACTTACGCTCCTATTAATGCACCAGACGTATGATGACCGCATACATATATATACTGATGGTTCGACCTCACCTACCTGCTCAACTGCCGCATTCGTCGTTCCAGCCAAGCACGTTACAGCTAAATTCAAGTTGTCGCACACGACTACATCTACATCGGCAGAACTTGCAGCTCTCCATGCCGCTATGATGTACATCACCGAAGAGCCAACAGAGAAATGGGTCATATTTTGTGACTCTAAGGCAGCCCTTCACAGCATCAAGTCCGCATTACGTCCCAGAACTTACGAGCAAATGACATCTGCAATCAGGGAACTGCACCATCATGCTCTGGAAAGAGGACACCACATTATATTTCAGTGGATCCCTGCTCACTGTGGCATCGTCGGCAACAACCTAGCTGACAAGGCTGCCCGGTGTGCCCACGAGGATACCAAGACGCGTCCAACACCTTTGGCGAGGTCGGACGCTGCCAGAGAACTTCGCCGACTTGCGCGCAAGAAGTCCCAAGATCTCTGGATTTCAAGTGGCTACAATTGCAGATTACGTAAACTGGACCCCACGCTACGGCTACAACTGCCATCTAGCCTTTCCCGCGGCGAAGCAACCTTGTTGTGTCGCTTGTGGCTAGGAGTGGCGTTTACGAACGCATATTCCTACCGTATGGGAATGGCCGAGAGCCCGATGTGCGACTCCTGTGGGTGCGAGGAGACCATCGAGCACCTATTGTGTACATGCCCTCGCTACGATGTCCAACGCCTCTCTCTGCGGGCAACTTTACGCAGACTGGACTCGAGACCTTTCACCGAGTCAAAGATACTCGGACCGTGGCCACACCCGTCGCTGGCTCGAAAAGCGATTCGTGCACTAGTGCAGTACTTGAAGTGCACGGGCTTAACAGACCGTTTATAGTGTCCTTGTGTTTGGTGTCCCTCCCACACGTACTCAGTGTTTACTCTCTCCCTTTCTTCCGCTTTCTATTCCCCCTTTCCCCCACCCCCAGTGTAGGGTAGCAAACCGGATGATGTTCTGGTTGACCTCCCTGCCTTTCCTACCCTTATTTTCTCTCTCTCTCTAGAGGAGCACCATTTGTTGTTCCAAGGAAAACTGAGATGCAGAGAATCAGATGTTTCTAATGATGCTCATGCGAAGTTATTTGTTGTAGTACATTTTCTGAATGGCGCCGCAGTGATAAAAGCTGACGATGATAAAATGGACTATCGTGGGATGCTACTGCGAGTGTACCTGCATATTCGTTTAAGGCTAGACATTTATGGCCTGGCATCCACACTAAACGAACGAGACGTAAGTCTCTTGGGAAAATAGAAACTTTCTAATGAATCTGACAATTTGGTGCGTTGTTAGTGAAGAGCAGACAGGCAAGCAATAACTTAAGATTACAGCTGATGACAGAGATTATGGTAATTTGCACTAAGCTAAGACAATTGCCAATAATTCCGCCTGAAAGATAGGCATGAAGTCAGGTAGCCGAATCGAAAAATATTAATTTAGATGTGGTGATACAATGCCCACACCTGACGTTGTTTTACAGACAGAAGCATCAGTTGCTATAACGGTCTTTGTATCTAGGTGTGCAAGGTGGTCTTCCAATATAATATGCAGATATTGATAGGGAAGATGTCTGTCATTATTTGGAAAAAAATCCAATTCAATTTTAGCAACTGGAACCGAGGAATTTAGTAAGACCACCTCGGGCATAGGTGAACATTTAATGGGTCCAACAGTTCATGTGCGAAACCAACTTGAGGGCAATGTGAGGGATAGCACTGATAGTTAAAAATTGAGGCCGCTTCAATAATGAAAGCATATTGTGATCTCAGTGGTGTTGCATATATATTTAGAAATACTTGTACTGTTAGGATATGAAATCACATGAGAAGAGAAGGCAGGCGTGCTTCTTGATATAAGATATCGTTAGTGACAAATTTAGGAAGCCCAAGACATAAACGTAATGCCTCTCGTTCTAATAGAATCAGAGGCCGAATATTGTATGCAGGTCCGCCAGACAACAAAACGCAGCCACACTCTATCATTCTATGAACATACATGCAATTGATCATAGTGAGAACTTGCCGACGCAACCCTGATCGATTGGTGCTGAGTCTACGCAGCATTCCTGCTGCGCATGCTTCCTTTGAGATAATAATCTCTATATGCGGACGCAATTGAGCTTTTCGGTGTACATTACACGTAAATATTTAAGTGAATTCACCTGTGGGATACGGCCTTATCTATAAAGAACCGAAATTTGCACAGGGGCGCTTTGAGGGAAAACTAGGGCGAAACTTTTTCCGATATTAAGCGAGAAGTTAATTACCATCAAGCCAAATTTCTAGGTGGTTTATATAAGGCGGTAGCGTTTGATACAAAACATGTAAGTCTACCGATGCAGCAAAAATGCAATGTCATCGGTTTATAGGTACTAATGCACGTCCTGTTGGAAAGATACAGTACCCAGTAAACATTAAACAGTAATGGCGATAGGAGTGATCCCTGTGCTGTGCATCTTGATTTTTGATAAGTTAATGAAGGCAATCCGCGTAGAGAGCAGTAAAATTATCTGCCGCTTAAAAATCCATAGACCCACGCGACAAAATATTTTGGCAGACCAGCATTCTGAAGCGCGTTTATTAGGCTTACATTATTATTTATTAAGCTTTGGCTCTCATACGCCTTAGTTATATCCAAAGTTACTAAGGCTGCTTATTTTTTCTGATATCGAGCTAGTTGAGTATGACTTTCTAGGTTGACATGGGCAGACGAAATCGAGCACTCACGTCTGAAGTCAATTTGGCATGGGCTCAAAATCATGTTCTCTATCAGCCAATTATTTATGCGGTCGTGTAAGATTCGACGTCGTCAGGGGGTCTAGTCGTCGTCTTCTTCCACCACTGGTTTCGATGCCACTCATCATGCCAGCGTTCCCATACTGCCCCTTCCTCTGCGCAGGCGCTGACGGCACTGGCCTACCACCAGTAGATGCGGAGATTTTGGTGAGTTCTGTCGTGTGTTCCAGTATACAGTTGCCACGATTCTTCATAAACGTATCTTAATAGTGACAAGAAATGTGCCAAATCTGAAATTACGCTTTCGCTTTAACGTTTTAGAAGCATGTAACATTTGCCTAATTTTATTTCCTATAATTAGCCCAGCACTTACATTAAGAAAGCTAAAGCACTTGATCTGAGCGCGAGCACTGCCCAACAAGTTTATATTTCAGAGCTGAAGTATGGAAGAGTGCAGGCTTCCTTTCTGTCGGTAAGAATTTATGGGAGCATCCACTCCTGCAGAAACCAGGCGTCACGAGGCTGGCGCAATGAGGAACGCCGGCAGTGGCGCTATGGGTGTCGAACATTGATGGTAAATACACGTGATGCGAGCTACGGAAAATGGTTGGCGTTTGTTACCACCAATACATATATATATATATATATATATATATATATATATATATATATATATATATATATATATATACGAGAAGACAGGGGGTTAACCGAGGGGCCCGATCTTTATTAGTCATTAGTCATTATCAGTCATATTAGCCCTCATAACGAAGGTCTTGAATCCGGCAACATTGATGCCTTCAGGTAGCATATGTTGGTTTATTGACCAGTTGCCTTCACCCAAAAAGATCACGGTCTCGTGACGCCTGCGGCAAAAAGTACGTTCCACGTCCGCAGCACTATCCTCCCATGCGATGTGGAAAGCAAAGGACTTCGAAAATGCTACGCCAAGCCACAATGGGTAAAGCGCCGTTGTCTCGCGTCGGGATAGTCCGAGTGGGGGATGAAGTTGCATACAGGGGTCCAGTCGATGTAGACGTGTGCGCCGGAAACTAGTTGTGTTCCACAACAATTGTATGGCATCATATGCATGGCGTCTAGCGTTGTCGCCGGGTTTCTTCCGTGAACGAGCTTCAACGGCGCCATCTGGGTTGTCTCTTTCACTGCCGAGTTGGAAGGGAATGTCGCGTACGTAAGGGTGGGATCCCACGTCTTGCGTCTGACGTCGACATACATTGTTTTAAATATCAGCGAGCGTCTTGTCCAGGTGCCTACAGGTTTGCCTACTACAAACACAGACATCGCGCGATGCGTGCAAACCATAAAGAGGAGGCCATGGAAAATGCACACCGCGCGTCACAACCCGAGCCAGCTGCAAGATCGTTCAAAATAGGTCGCCATGTTTCGGGTGAAAATTGGTTCACGGTAAATTGTCACCGACATCGGCAAGGGTGGTATGGGAGAAGCGATTGAAGCGCGACTATGTGAGGAGAGGACAAACATTGAGAAAGAAACAAACGTTTTATTTAATTAAAACGAGAAAGTTGGATTCATTGAACGAAAATAATATGTCCAATCAACATTATATACGCATAACGGGAAAAGTCAGCTCTATTTTTCGCTATTATTATCAATAAATAGATTTTTCAGCGCCCACATAAGAGGGGGTGACGACGCCGTTATCACTTGCAATGCAATGTAGCTCTTGAAGTGCACAGGAAGGTGCGCTCGTAATTTCAACTGTTAGAATACACCCCTCTCGCACGTTGTGATGTTTAACTTGTCGACGTTTGTCTGAATTTGATGGTGCTGGTAGTTTCATCGTTTCTTAACCTGTTCAGTCAAAAGTAGTGAGTTACGGCAACGAGATAATTATTTGGCCGTTTTCGTGCGTCTGCGCTGCCCGACGGGCTTGGCGTCTGACGATGGGACACGACCATCCCTTTACATTGAAAGCTTTCGTCGGCCTCCAAAGGAAGTCTGTTCTGTGTCCTCCTAATGGCTGACCTGCTACATCTGTTTCCACGCTGAAAGCTCGAAACGTCTATCAAGTCGAATGGCCGGGAATTTGAATATACAGCTCTAATGGCAGGCACCAAAACAAATTTCGCGCCTTTCAGAAAGAAATGACGTCATTTCTGTTTTTAACGGGTATGGCGACACATTGTTTTTTTTTCCCACTTGAAGTGTTCCATCTTCACACAGATGTCGCTAAGTCCCTTGAACCGCCGATGAACCACCGTGTTTTGAATGTATGGGCTTGGAGACACATACGTTCAGGTACATTTTCCGTGGCAGCTGCGCTACATAATAATACACACAGTGGCGCGGCAGCGACTATTGGCGGCGTAAATTTCACACGTGTATGTACAAGCACCTTCCTAACCGTTTCCAAATGAAGCAAACGTACGTGCAACATTCGGTCGTGAGCAAACAACGAGAGCTTATGTTACAGCTATAACGTTGTACCAGGGGCGCCTACTTTGCGTAATTCGTGCCGCCATCACACGCACTAAGTTGTAATGCCCCCGGACAGCGTGCTACAATTAGTTAAACCGTGTTCGGAGTGCCTGCACGATAAATAAGCTCGACTAACACCCTCAGCGCTGCGGTACATTGGCTATACGCCGGCTCGGGCTTTTTACCTCTATCAAGATGGAAGCGACCGGCTTCTCTTTCAGAGAACCACCTCCACTGTAAAAATTAAGCATAAAAACTCCTCGGGGGACGTTTGAACGCGGCGGCGGCGACGGCTGGCTCCAAAGCGCGCGCCAAGGCGTCAGCCGCACGTCGGCGCCGTCTGTGTAAGCCGCCGCTGGAACCTTCGTACACGCTGTTCTGTCTTTCGGTTGAAGCTGTCAGTGTGACTAGGAAAGCTAAAAAGACCGTTACATACCAATTTTGATGGCGTCCTGAAAGAGCCAGAGTATTCACCGAGTTTGTATAGAAAGAGGGAAGGGGGGGGGGGGCATTCAAGGGGTGAAGTGCGTGGATAAATTGTCGGCCCGCTGCTGGGTGATGTGTAACCAAAGTGAAAAGTGGGAATGTTAATTACTGCTTTTGCTATAAATTACTTATGCAGGCGTTTAATGACTATACGCATTTATTAGGAACCATGCAGGAAGTTCGCCCAATGTCCTGAAAGAAGTGAAGTAAAAAAATTAAATGTTTGAGGGCGTGATGCGTGCTTCAGTTGTAGAAAATTGCCTATTCAAGCATTCCAACCCAGACTGCCATACGGCCGTTATCCAAAGGTTTCCCAGAGTGCTGAAAGAGTTGTCCGTGACAGTGATCCCAAATTAGTTGGAAATGGAGTGCATGCTAGATACAATGACTGGCAAAAGTTTAATTTTCTCTTGCTTAAATAAATGCAAACCCACGAAAATGAATAACTGCGCCTTAGCGCACGGCTACACGCAGCCACCACACCAAGATCGATCAGCACCTGGTTCTGCCCTGTAGCGACGTCTCTGCCCCGGGGAGCCATCTTTGCCACAAGAAACGCGCCGCTCTCTTTTCTCCTCTCCATTATGGTACATGCCCTACTGCTACTCCATAGCGCGCATCAATTGTACTGGATCTTGAGCCTGCCAAATTTGATGAATTCTGTAGGTGGCTGCAGATTCCTTCGTAACGCTTCTCACTTTGCTTTTTCCACTGACGGATACAGCCGTGGGGAAACGTGACTGCTGTAAGATGCTGTATATGGAGGCGTGCCGCGTCATATGGGAGCCCTATAAATGATGAGGAATGATGCCACCCTCTTTTGAACATATATACTATACTACTTCGCACAACTATCAGATCTATAAATAGGCGCATGCAAGTATGTGTTCGGCAATAGTATGCGCGCCGTCCGTTGGCAACCGCTGACGCTATGAGGAGCGTGGCTGCGAGCACACGCCGCAAACTCCACGAGCTCGTCTTCGGGATGATTGTTTTGCATTGCATATGATTGATTGATTGATTGATTGATTGATTGATTGATTGATTGATTGATTGATTGATTGATTGATTGATTGATTGATTGATTGATTGATTGATTGATTGTATTTGAAATATTGGCAACAAATATGTCACTGCCTTCTTCATACGGCGATGAACGTAAATAGCATTTAACCATAAACAGGATCCAGTCAAGCGGACATCGATGTCAAAGTTAAAGGCCCCAGACGCCAGTTCCTATATCAATAAATCAAAGTGTTTCACGCACCTATTCAGTTGTGCTATTGCATTGGAGCTGCAATTTCAAGTGTATGTAATTACAGCGAAGCTGCATGCCTCTACCCTTAATATATTTGTAGTGTCAGTGGGCAAAAATGGGCGCCAATCCCGGAGGTACTGAAATACGGGGCCGACCCACGGCGTAGGTGAAGCAGGCTTCAAGCACTCCGCCCTAATAAAGATTATAATAAATAATATTAAATGAAATAAATCAATCAAAATTTTCATGTATTTTTTGTGTTTGTGCATCGACAATAAAAAAGCGAGATTGTGCTTGTATCTCGGAGATTGTGTGAGGCCGAACCGACCCGCGGCGGAGGTGAAGCAGGCTTAAAGCACTCCGCCCCTTATAATTATATTAATGATAATTAATGATAATAAATGAAGTAAATCAACCAAGATGCATAGATTCAAGTTGATGGGCATAGTGATATCGTTTGTGAACAGCACTTGGGCTTACGAGCAGGAGGCATTCCCATATACTACGAAGACATAAAGTACAGTCACCCGCAAAAGTTTGCGGGGCACGGGTTTCACGACGAATGCGGATTCCTGCTCTGTCAAGGCATAGTGCTTATAATTTAATGGATCACAGTGTAGTTAACAGGAACTGCTGCGGGTCATAGCTTTTAATTAGAGGCTGCGTGCACAGGCTTCGCGGAAATTTGGATCTTTCGCAAATCCCGCATCTCGTAAACTTTTGCGGGGAACTGTACGTAGAACCATACGGGCTTGACTCGCGAGAGAACAATGCCGCCGATTGTGCGGATATCTGTGCCGTGCAAACAAAAGACAGAATTGTGATATTCATTTTCTGCAACCAGGCACGCCCAAGTGTGATATTGAGAAATACATGGCCACGCACTTAGCATGGGTTAGCCGTGAGTACACTACTCCTGTTATCATCATTGGGGACTTCAATGTACATTTCAAAACCAGGCCAGAATTGGTTGACCCAATTTGTGCTCGAAGAGTTTGGTTTGAAGTGTTACACCAGCCCAAGTAACTACTCCACAACGGTCGTCTATAGATTTAACTTTGGTCGAGATTCTGTCTAAGGTTGTAACCGGACTAATCAGTGTATATCGCAGTAATCACGAAACTACCATCACTACCATTACCGATTGATAAAAATAAATGCATCTACCCTTGTATAATCTTTATCGAATCTTCACAGAGTGGAATGGATCTTCATTTTTTTCTTTTTTACTGCATCCTTTGTACAAACGAACTATGTAGGTCCAATGGTTGAATAGTTGAAACATCAAGGGCTCTTTCATGTTTAACTAACCACAGAAAGGTTGAGTCTCCTGCGGGATTCGTAGTCTCGCCTAGCGCACGAAAGTGGTTACGCCTGGGCTATGTTCTCCGATACACATGCTACTCTGTAGCTACCCGCGACGCGTGTTAGTCAGCGAAACGAGATGAAGCACATTTGCGGTCTCGCGCATAATGCAGGTAAGCTTGTGCTGTAGGTATTCCTAAAATACACGACTGCCTCTGTGATTTTTCGTTTGCGCCGCACTGCCAGCATCGCTTTCTCAGGCCATCTTAATCGGACCTTGCAAATGCATACTAATGGGTTTCTTCCAGGCCCCCTTCATGCCCAGTTCTTTTCGCGGTGCGATAATGGCGCCCTTTTCTTCGCAGTTGCTTCTTGTGCCGCCATGCATTCGTCCTTCTAAATAGTCCCTAACACCCGCCGTCACCTGTCCGCTTCTAGCACGCGAGAGGTTTCCACGTTTGCTTATTCGTCTGCTTTCCCTTGGTGAACCACTAATTCCTCAGTCAGACGCGTTGCATCCGCGAACCATTAGAGCGTACCGGAAGCGTTTTTATGTCTTGTATTTCCTCGGATGCCACAGGAAACTCGCAATAGCGACAAGTGTTCGCTTCGTGAATGGGCTTGCGGCTCGGTGCGGTGCTGCTTCGCGCATAGTTTTGCTGTACATTCGCACGCAAGCCCCGCGTGGCAGGCCCCTTGCTTCTGCGGATGGCGTTTCGTCTGTTTGATTTATCACCGTATTGTTTCCGGTGCCATCTTTTCGGGCATGCTTGAGGAGAAAAAGACAACCCAGAAGGACAAGAGACGCCTGATTCATGGCCTGTCCAAGCGAAATGCTTCAAACCTTGTCTCACCTTTCAGCTCACGGCGGCGCAGGAACTGTGATGCGCTACTCTTACTTCGAAGCTGGAGTGCGCGAACGTGCCGAGTCAGGCATGCAGGGTGCACACAGGTTTAGCGGTTGCAGAACTAGAACACTCATGTATCTCTCTTGCACTCGTCCTGTGTTCAAAGGAACACAATATAAGTATGCTAATATGACGGCAATGAGTGGGTGTTGACCTAGACGCAATGGTTCGGATGCCAACGGCCTTCCTTCTTGAGATGTAGAAGCCACGACGTCCTCCTTGGCGCGATAACAAAAAACCGTATTACGGCATCTCTGTCTTTCCGCTGTTTTCCGCTCCGCTTCGCTCTTGTTAGCGCTACTCTTGCGCTTTTATTCGAGCATTTTCCTGCTGCGGCTATATCCCTAAAAGAAGTTCTGTAATATTTTGCACTGCAAATAGCACTGCCGCTTCAGATAACAATAGTATCTTTAATTATTGCAAAGCTTGACGCATGATCATGAACAGCTCTGGCAGTATCCAAGCTGAAATTTTTCCTGTTCTTCAACGCAACACGATGTATACTACTATAGGACAAAGAAAGAAATGCTGCAGCCAATGCTTCACACACACACACACACGCACACGTACACGCACACGTACACACAAGCACGCACACACACACACACACACAAGCGCGGGCGCACTTTAAATATACTGGTTTGTTAAATTTTATTACGCGGAGTTGCTGACTACTAGCAAGTACGACGGACGCCTTGAATGCATCTTGGTTTCTGAGACAGCATGCGCATACGTATGTAGTGCAGTTTGAGTCCATTCTATTCGCAAGAAACGCTTACTCTCTCATTACCGTGCAGCCGCGGATGCGGGGAGGCGAGCTTTCTCGTTCATTTTCTTTCCCGCACGGCCGCTGCTACACCGGATGAGCGGAGGCGACCGCCATGCCGCGGTCATGCAAGGAACCCCGCGGCGCGCGCAGTACGGGCTATCCGCTATGACTGGTTGGCCTATTCGGTAAGAGAACAGCTAGGCCGCAGCCACGGTTACGAAACCTGGCGATCTTTGCAAAGAAAAGTTTCGCTTTTAGAGGTTAATTAGCCTCAACTCCACTTGACATCTACGCAATGCGAGACAGGCTTGGTTTGGTAGACAACGGGTGTTATGAAACATAGAAGTATTCTGCAGCGAGCGGTTCTGTTCCTTTTCTCCTCGGGTTTCGCTCTAGAGGCCCACGCCCAATAGGCGGGACCACACTCAAGTGCGGGCTCAAATGCAAATCAAAGGGTTACCGGACTTTGATGCAAAACAGCTTCTCTAAAGGCGCAATGATGTCTGAGTAATTATGTAGTTCTGCAAAAATTTCTGGAGCACAAAGCTTTTATTTAATTCTCGCAGAAGTCACGTACTACGACCATCCTATTCGCAGTCCGCCCCCTCCCCTTTCTTTTTTCCTTTATTATTTATTTATTTATTTAAAAATACCTTACAGGCCTCAAAGTGAGGCATTGAGTAAGGGGGGCAGTGCATAGAAAATACATAGAATACAAGACATCTATAAACCATATCTGTTTACAACATACAACCAAAGTACAACTGAGATGAAACAATAATTATGTAGTTCATGATTCACTAGAGAAAAAAAGAAACATAAAAACATAATATAATAACAAGGAATAAATCACACAGAATGTTTTCAGTGAAGTCGTGTAATTAATAAAAACAGTAATAATGAAAAACAATCACAGAAAAGTTACGGACGCGACATTCCAATGAAACGGTTAACATAGCGACACAACGGTAATAATGCGAAAATAAGCTGTAAAAGATAGTGCAAGTATAGAAAGCATTCTGCGACAAACGTAAAACTTCACTTTTCTTTAGTCATGTATTCAGTCAAGGCATCACGGAATGAATCGTAGTTAGATTGGTTTGCAATGCTGTCCGGGAGCGAATTCCATATTCTTATAGCACGAGGAAGAGCAGAGTAATGGAATGCTTTTGTAGACCCGTAAAGGCGGGCATAGCGGAAATGATTATGAAGCCTATGTGACGTGGAGTAGGGTCGTTTCAAGCATGCGGGTGTTCGAGTGGAGTGAAGGAATTTGTGGAACAGTGATAAAAGGGCAATGTCTCGGCGAGTGCTCAAGGATTGTAATGAAAGCTTAAGTTTTATTTGTGTAACACTAGACTGGTAGCTGTAATCGTTTATGATGAAGCGGCTTGCTCTATTCTGGATCCGTTCTAGCGTTTCAATTAGGTATTTCTGGTGAGGGGACCAAATGGGAGATGCATACTCGAGCTTGGGACGAGTGAGAGTTAGGTAAGCTAGCTTGCGAACATTTGAAGGAACATTTCTTAAGTTGCGTCGCAAGTACCCCAACCATTGGGAGGCATTAGCTGAAATGGAGGTGATATGCTCTGTCCAAGAAATATTTGATGTGAATAGAATCCCTAGATACTTATATTGTGCAGCTGTTGTAACAGTGTAATTATTAAATGGTAGGGATACTGTGAGGTTGCTGACTTCCGGGTAAAAGAGATTACTTTGCATTTTGTGGTATTTAAAGTCGTTAGCCATTTATTGCACCAGTTATTGATTTGTTGAAGGTCTTGCTGAAGAACGAGATGATCATCTGAGTTTTTAATTGGGCGATACATTATGCAGTCGTCGGCGAATATTCTGATGGCGGAGGACAAATTTTGAGGTAAGTCGTTAATAAATATCAGAAAAAGCAAGGGACCGATGACTCTACCCTGTGGTACACCAGAAGAAACGTCTGTTACGGAGGAAGAGTAGTTATTTGCAATAGTAAACAGCTGATGATTAGACAGGAAATTTCGGAGCCATGACAAGGTAAGGCAGTCCAATTTAAGTGCGGATAGTTTTGATATTAGGCGACAATGTGCGACATGGTCAAATGCCTTCGAAAAATCAAGGAACAAGCAATCAATTTGTAAGTTATAATTTAAGTTAGTGTGTAGGTCTGTTGTAAATTCAAATAACTGTGTATCGCACGAGAGGCCCTTCCTAAAGCCATGCTGATTATGAAAAAAGAATTTGTTAGTTTCAAGATGTCTGTAAATCTGCGAAGCGATAATGTGTTCAAGCAACTTGCAGGGAATGCATGTCAATGAAATGGGACGATAATTCTAACAGGAGTTCCTGTTGACATTTTTAAATACAGGTATAACTTTCGCCATCTTCCAATCTGCGGGAAGGTGGCCTGTCGCAAGTGATTGTCTGAATATGTAAAAAAGAATTTTGCTTGATATTTCTACTGTATTCTTTAAAATCTTTGAGTTTATACCATCTATGCCACATGAAGAAGACATCTTAAGGTTATTTATGAGAGAAGAGAGGCCCTCCAAAGTGAATTCAATAGGTTCCATGTATTGGTAGCCTAATTCTGAAACAAAAGGTATGTTTATAATGTTCTCTTCTCTGGCTGCTTTCTTTTACGCCGTACTGTCTTCGGGATCAGCCCCTAAAAAAGGTCAGATACACAACAAGAAATCGAAGTTGACTCGGAGAAAAATGCTTCATATTAAAATTTTTTTCAATTGATAAACGTCGTTCTCACGCACATACACACACACATTAAAGTGACACAACGAATGCGGTGAGGCTCAGCAGCAGAAAGAAGGTACTTAATTAAATGCCGCACAGTTCTGTACAGATATTGTAGCGGCGTGACTATCGCCTCCAAAGCAGGCGAAGAAGAAGATGGGCTCACACGCAGGTAACGCAAGAATAGAACACGCTAGCATGCTCGACCTGAGCAAAAGGCTTAGCCAGTCGATTTACGTCACTTCTACCCTATAACCTGCCGGCACCTGAACAAGCTGATAAATTCACAGAAGTCACATTAGAAGAATTAGTGAAAGTGGTAAAGTCACTGCTAGCTTCAGCTCCAGGTCCTGATGTCATAACTACAGCAATGATAAAAATAATATTCGATTTGTCTCGCCAAAATTTGGTTAAATCTATAAATTTTTCAATTCAGAATGCATAGATATATCCAGATTGGAAAGTTGTCTAAGTAATTGCACTACTTAAGAAGCAGGGCGATGGATACACAATAGATAACATGAGGCCTATTTCTCTGACTTCAACTCTTGCAAAGTTAATCGAGAGATTATTGTATGGTCATATCCAAAGGTGGATAGGCGACAACCTGATATTAGGTGACTCTAAAGTAGTATTCAGGCCTGGGTGCTCAATTTGGTGTGCTCACGTTGACTTGGAGAGTCGAATTCAACTCGCTCGCCGCAACAACCAGTACGCGGCTTTAGTGACATTAGACATTGCGAAGGCGTATTACCTTAACGAGCACACCATCTTTATCGACATACTTGAAAGCGTGAATTTCGCACAGTATATAATTGCATCGATGTGTAATTTCCTGAGCGGACATACATTTTACTGCTACCAAAACTGTGTTTCTTCTCAATGTTACCAACAGACAAGGTGTGTTCCTGAAGGCGCAGTACTCACCCCAAAATTATTTAATATTTTGCTAAATCATATTCCTACACACCGTGATGTGCAGTTATATGTATACGCTGATGATATCGAATTTTTCGGGTGTCAAGCGATATCCATAGCCTTTATAAAGAATTACAGTCGTATTTGAATCAGATTAAAATATGTCTTAAGGGAATACAAATGTAGCTAAATGTCAACAAAAGTGCCATCATATTTTTGCTTTTTCCTGTCCGGATAACACTGACGTATGATCAGGAGATAATACCTCAGGTACAAACATTTAACTATCTGATAATGATTTATACAGAAAAGCTTGAATGGCGGACGCACATAGAATACATCGCATCTAAAGGAGCACGGGCTGTTGGTTTCGTTACGAAGAGTCAGCAACAGTCATTTCGGAATGCGCAGGGAGACTGTGGTGATGATTTATTGTATTCTGTCCGCCCCACTTTAGAGTTTGGTTGCGTATTATTTTCTCGATGTCTTGCTAATAAATTACGCCCTCTCGTTCTTTTAGAATGCGAATCATTACGCCTATGCCTTGGCCTTCCAAAACTTGCAGTGAATAATATATTCTTTATCATGAAACTCACCTGCTTTCTCTTCAAACTCGATTTTGGATACTGACAGTTCAGCCATTACTCAGTATCTATGCTTCTCCCCAGGCACACTCCTCCTATGTGTTCATTCGAGAGCCAACTGTGTTCTTTGCGAATCAGCGGTGTTGACTGCACCGTCCCCAGGTAATTTAGGTGCAGAAGCTATTAGAACCATTGCAAGTATCAATCCCGTGATATGGTTTTCCCTAATTTACCTACTGCGACAGTAAGCTTTGAATCCGGCAATATATTTCCTAATAACGCTAAGCTTCTCCCTATTAGATATGTAACAGGTTTGTTAGATGGCCACCTTGAGAACATCCCTATAAATGCAGTAATAGCCACGGATGCTCCTGTCAGTGGAGAGAAGGCAGCAGTGTGCAAAACAGGGACGTCACGTTAACATGCCGGCGTTGGGTTTTGGTGAATACAAAAAAAGTGAAACAGTCACCTTTGTTCTCTCTTCTTATAATGCAATCAGTATCACCATATAATAACAGTGTACAGTTTTGAAAGAGAAATACTTTAGCAATGTCAAATAATTAGGATTTCCCTTAACTGTTCCTTTGAAATCAGCAAGTAAAACGTGACTAAGAGGTGCAGAGGCGGAAGGCATCGGATTAATTTTGCCCTCCTCGGGGCACCAAAAGCCTGGCAGACAAGTGCTTCTGTTATCTGTCGGCATGGAATTTCAATTTGTGAATCTGTCAGCCAGGCAATCGAACGCGGGACTTTGTGCACTCAGCAGCGTAACCGGAGTACTTCGGCGAATCACGCCTATTTCTCTATATATATTGTGGTTCACAGGTTTTGAACGGGGTTGTCCTATGAAAATCGGACAACACTATACGACATGTTCAAGGCCGCTTGTTTACGCACAAGTGATACCTTGTTCTATTTTTATTGGCCTGGAAAGGTTCTGGCTGATTATCTATAGCCTTTGCATATGCATTGTGTCAGTGATTTGTCAGGGTAATATGTCCTAAAAGAAAAAGAAATACTTAATTTATCTTTATTTTTTCGTATTGTGCGAAAGGCGATAAAGCATGTCCAAAATACCAAAAATGTAACCCAGGGAGTGGCAGTAATGTTAGGTGAGAGATACCACGAATGTAGCTTTAATAAACTGACGCGCCAAAATGCTTTGGTTATTTCTGAACGCAAAGTGTTTCATCCGCCAAGTAAACTAAACGTTTCCAACACATCACCAGCGTGCTTACAATCAAACTGCAAAAGAAAGATATATTGCATCCCCAGCGCAACTTTATCTCTTTCTCTTAAACCTTGCCTATATTCATAGAAGGGAACCGGGGATTTATAGTGAAATACCAGCTGGTCCTCGCGCTATGTAGAGGTTTGATAACTGAAGACAAAATCCTCAGCGCGTGATCTACGCATCGTGCTTGTTTTTGGCAATGCTTAAACCTGTTGAGGTACCCTTTAAGGACATGGTACGTGTTTCTCAACTATTCTGAGAGCCCTCGAGGACGTTGTTCGAAGAACAAACACTAGAAGTACGTGGCAGCCAAAGGCTAGTTCTAGGAATAACTAGTCAAAATATCACGTTTGCCTTTCCTCGGGTTTTGAAAAATCGTGCTATGGCAAAACGACTGTTGAAGTGGCTTGTGCCTAGCTAAAGCAAGCTCACTTCGGGAACGATCGTCTCGGCTGGGGAAAGGTCAGCGAGTGATTCAATGTCGGTGTTTGGGAGAAGAGAAAGAGAGAAAAGCAAGAATGGGAAAGGGGAAGAGGTCGACCAGACGAGCACTCGGTTTGTTACCGTCGTACGCAGGGGGTAGAAAATAGGGGAATAGAAAGGGGAAAAACGTTAAAGTGCGAAGAAGTTACTTTTCAAACAATTGTTACACAGTTATGCTAGGAGAATGCCAGCAAACTTTAGAGTAGGAAAAAATCGAGAGGCAGACATAGACAAAGAGACAGGAAGGTGGCATTCTCCTAGCATAACTATGTACCAACTAGCCCAACAAGCCACTCTCATGGATTGTTACACAGAAAATAAAGAAAACAATGTGCAGCCAACATGTCGCCGTGTAATCATTACTGTCAGCATTTTCTTTCTCCTACCCGACGTGGTTGATTAGTAATGTAGAAATGTCAGATGTTCAGATACCCATAGCCACCCGAAACGGTAATACCACTGTTTCTCTTCTTAAAGAAGCTGCTCTCTGGCTATGCTTCTGTCACACTTCCGTTTTTAAATTAACTTCCGAACCAGATTTAAACACGTTCCGAACGGAAATTCTAAGCTTTTTACCATTCTAACGTCTCTAAGAACATACGGAGAGACGGCAATCAGACTCGACGAATGCAAAATCAGAATTACACTGCTTTCTGAATACCTACCGCCATCTCTGAAGCATTGTCGGTACTGTAAGGACAGGTGCATGGCCTCCAAGATTTGCTGTCGCAAAAGCGGTCTCCGAAACAATGGCGACAAAATACTTTCGCTTACGTGGTTGGTTGTCAAGAGGTAGCGCTAACATCTAGAAATGTGGCGCGAGCGCACGATGGCCGCGTCGTTGCGAAAAAATCACGGTTCCCCAAAAACTTAAGGAAAGAGTTGGTGAGCAAGAATGAACGCATAGCGAGATGAGACTCAGAGCTAGAATAATTTCTGGTACATTGTTTTCCACGATGTAAAGTATTGACACAACATTCACTGCACACACACACACACACACACACACACACACACACACACACACACACACACATATATATATATATATATATATATATATATATATATATATATATATATATATATATATATTTATTTATTTATTTATATATAGCGCGCGCGTGTGTGTGTGTGCGTGCGTATGTGCGTGTGCGTGTGCGTCACTGCGTCACTACAGGGTGCCTACAGGGTGCAAGGAGGATCGCGCGACCTCCCGATTTTTTCCCGTTTTTCAAGGTATATTAAATAGTATAAAGTAATTGCATACCTTCTTAAATATTGGCTTTTGTAAGAAACTGTCAATATGCAAGTTGTAGGTCATATGACCTACAACGCGCGCATAGTAAAGGACCACGTGTTTGTTGATAACGTGCGCTATAACTGGCACGGGCAGACACGATTGTGCAGTCTCGTAATCGTGATACCAGGGCGCGTCCTTCAGCTACTGCTTCTCATTCTCGATGACGCCCACCTGACTTCCCCGATAATCTGCGCATTTGCAATATTAACGCCAGAAGTTTAGTCAACAAGTTTGCTGATTTCTTGTCCTTAACTTTGTCCTGCTTCCCCCATATCATTGGAATCACGGAAACGTGGTTATATAGTGAAATTTGCAGTGCCAGCTTTAACGCTATCATGCTATAATGCTATAACGTTTTGATGCTATAAGAACTCATAGAACAAAAGGTAGAGGTGGCACCGTTGTCTTGAATTTACACTCGGACTTAAATTTGTCTGTGCTTGACGCTCCTTCTCAAACTGAATCGGTTTGTTGCAAAGTTTATTTTGAGTCATCGACTTTTGTTGGTGGTGTCTCTTACCACCCACCTAACTTGATCACAGACCCTTTGGTTTCCTTGAATGCATTCATCGAAGAAATAGCACTTCATTCGCCAAATTTAATATGCATGGGTGATTTTAATGTCCATGATATACACTATCCGTCGCTATCTCGGCTAGGCCATGATTTCCACCATTACATAGAAACACTGAACTGTTCACAGACTTCCGGTTTAAAGCAAATAGTCAGTGATGCCACAAGAGGCTCGGTAATTTTCGATCTTGTTTTTTTTTTCTTCAGCCCCAGGATCTGTGATTATGGTTACGAATGTGCTGTCGTAGACGGCATATAAGATCATAAAGCGGTCTTAAAATCCATTCCCTGTCCTGTACCAAAATCCCGTTATATTTATTCTACTTTCCGCGATATGAACCACGCTCATGATGTTGGTATAGTTGATGCACTTAGTGCTTCCTTTAGCCAGTTTGAAGCGATTAGCATTTTTGACGTTGTCGATAATTTAACTACATTTTTAGTGATCTCATTACATTTTGCGTCGTGCTTTTTGTACCGTTAGAAACGAAAAAGACGAATTCAGAGCTGCCTTGGATCACAAGGGAAATTTTGCAGCTGTCACGACTACTTGGACTTTTGCGGCGTACTAAACGTACTGGTGACCGTCTTCTTACTGCACAATTCATTGCTTTTATGGAGGAACTTCGAAGCCAAACTAATGCTGCTCGTGATTTTTACTTCCAAGTAACACTTCCAGGTTTGCTTAGAAATAATCAACGTAAATTTAGGAGCTGTGTTCTGCCAAAATAATCTACTACTGATACTTTTGAAATAAACGACACAGTTATAAGTGATACTTCTATGATTGCAAGTGTATTTAATAGTTACTTTAAGTCTGTTTTCACACTTAATAACTCCGTTGTTCCTCCTTTTAAAGAACAGACTCATAGTTCTATTAACAACACTGTTATTTCGAAGCAGAGTGTGCTGACTTTGATTTTAAAACTGGATCCGAAAAAGAAAGGTAGTCCTGACAATATATGCAATGCATTCATCTTTAGATACTCTTTATGAACTAGTCAATATTTACCTGTTATTTTTTAGAAATCTGTCTCGACATCTGTTGCCCCTTTCGCCTGGAAAACGGTGAAATGCTTCCACTATTCAAATATTGGAATAAGCAGTCTTTACTAAGCTACAGACCCATCTCTGTCACATCTCATTCTTGTAAAATGCTTCAACACATAATTTACAAACATAGCATTGAATTTCCAGAGTATCATAATGGTTGATCTTATGCTCAACATTGTTTTCGACATGGATTTAGTAGCACAGCATATATATATATATATATATATATATATATATATATATACGCACAATGAACCTGTGCCTTTTCATCTAGATACAGGGTGCAGCTTTTGCATGAAACTTTACAAATGTGCAAATGCTACTTAGCTGCACCAAGATAATCTCGTTTGTCATCGCTTCGAGATACTCGACTTATTTTTGCATTCAGCCTCATTAGATAAATCGTCAAGTAATCAACTTCTCAATCTTTATAGTTATATGCAAAGCGTAAATGAGAAAATTGCAGAGAACCATGAAAAACTCCCGATACAGCTTTCTGTAGCTCAATACAGGCTACGTAAGAGGGTTTTGCCGAGGGTGAAAGAAACCCTCGAATACATGCAAAGTGCCTCGAGGGGTCAGTCGCGCGACAATTTTGCGCGTATTCGCGGGCTACTTTCACGCTCGGAAAAAATATAACTTTTATGCAGCACGTGTTGAACAATAGAGAGCTGTATCGGCAGTTTCACAGTGGAGCAATTATGCGCTAGGTTCTGGCGGTTTGGGTGCGTACGCAAAAAAGATGGCGTCTACTCAAGAGCTAAAAGTGCCAAAGAAGAAGCATATCGCCTGGTATGTCCCCGCTGCGTTAATTTGCGAGAAATGTCATAACCTATTCTGATATTGAAATGTCGCAATAAAAAAAAAGGTAACACAGGAATGTACATGGTTTAGTATGAATTGCGGTTTGACGTCATGGGCTGTATAGGCAAACAACGTAACCTTATCTTAGTTCCTTTCCACCCGTGCAATGGCTGAGCGGCAAGCGCTGAAGAGTGCAGAAAAACATCGCGCCTGCGGAGGATTCCGTCGTGAACAGAAGCGGGAATGTGCGCGGCGGCGGCGGGCGGAACGCAATGCGGATAAGAGCGTGGCGCAAATACCGGGCGTGTGCACCTTTGGTTGTATCTCCCCTACCGACTCCACTGCCATCGTAATTGCGGGCGATCTCAACATAGAGGGGCCTCGGCCAGACGGAAAGTGGTTCGTGGCGTTTCTCTCGGGAAAGGTTCCGCATTCAACACTACAGAAACATCAGTGTACCCACGACGCGTCATTGGTCGTGTATAGACTTCACATTGGCCAAGAACCTTTTCAGTGTGGCCGCAGAGCCACATATATGTGTATCATAGGGATCATAAAGCGGTAGTCGCCTTGGCGACCAAATAATAAATCCAAGAAAGCAACCAAAAGAAGATTAAATATAGAAAGGGCATTGGGTATGTAATTTAATGAACTAACAAAAAAACGTGAAAAAATTCAGTTCATTGTGGTATGCGTCTTTCATTTTAATCAGCATATACTTATTATCAGCATATTTATCACCATACATACACTCCGTTGGTCATCCACCTTCACAGTGTGCGATGACTCTCAATGTTTTCAAGTGGCCCTGCAATTTTCTCATTGACACTTTTAATCTAATTGTGATAATTTAGAAGTTCGTTAATTAATTAAGCCTAATATGTAATTAGGTGGAATGCAAAAATAATCTAAGTATCTCCAAGCAACGGCAGACAACATTACCTTTGTTTGGTCTAGCTATACGTGACATTTACATATATTTAGGATTCGGCTCAAGTTACGTGAAACACCCTGTATTACCCCCTAAAATGGCAAAAATGTCGCTAACGTAAGACAAATACCTTATTTATTTCATGGTTTGGAATCTTTGTGTTACCATAGGTTTCGTGCTTGGCTAAGTAGCATCATTTCTGTTATGTACGAAAGCTGCGAACATGAAAAGCAAGAAAACTTATGTACTCTGATCGTCAAATATTTTAACAAAACAATATGGCACGTAAAATGTAATGTTAGAAAAGACCACTGCAAGTAGAATGTCAATGAGTACAATACAAAATAAATAAAGTGCTATGTAAGCAATTATGCTATACTAGGGGTGTGAAACACTACATTATAATAGCTGCGTATTGAATTTAGTAATACATATCAGCCCATAATTTTCTTTGTGCAAAATGAATGCTTCTAATTTCGCTGCTGAATGATGTGCCAGTTTCCCACACACCGAGCGTTGTTCATGATGCTGGCACCCGCCGCGGTTGCTTAGTGGCTGTGGTGTTGCGCTGCTAAGCACGAGATCGCGTGATCGAATACAGGCGACGGCGGCCGCAATTCGATGAGGGCGAAATGCGACAACAACCGTATGCTCAGATTTAGGTGCACATAAAAGAAGCGCATGGGGTCCACACTTACGGAGTCCCCCACTACGGCGTGCCTTATAATCAGATCGTGGCTTTGGCACGTAAAACCCCATAATTTAATTTTAAGTCATGATGCTGGTGGTAACTAGCCACGCGCACGACTAATTACCGCTCATCCTGAAGTTATTACGCTTCGAATGGCAACTCTTACTTTCCTGCAATATCCTTAGTATTTATGTCATCACAAAAGCGAACGTAAACCTATTAAGGAACCCTCCCTGTCCGCTCCTGCGTGGGTTAAATGAAGCCTCATAAAATTTGGCTGTCAGAAGTTTTCATTGGTTCACTCACTTAAAAGCCACGTCACTTTTTTCACCGAGTGGGAAGCTTAGCTTCTATTCCCTAATTGCGTATATACGTTGTACATCGTAGTCATCAACAGTCATTTAGGCCGAAAACACTGTCCGTGCCATGTAAGTTTTGTCGTAGACAAAAACAGAGAACGTAATCATCCATTATAGTTGTTGAGGCCTCCATAGATACGCTAATCAATAAGCAAATGGTGTCACGAACGTCAACTTTTGTTAGCGGTGACGGGTAAAAAATCGGTGCGCCATGTAATATACTCATCGGTCGTGCTACGCAGAGTACAGACAAGCTGGCTTTAAATCATGGCACCAGACTCCAACATGCGGCGTAAATTGTGTGGGGCATGTTGCGAGGTTTCTACAACCTGAAGCACGCAGTAGAAGGATCTATTAACATTGCCTGCTAATAATACTGATGTGCCCCGAGACCATTATCTGTATCTTACGAGAACGCTCGCTATAAAGGCTCAGAACGTTGGCTGGGTGTGCAGTGAATGGAGACGCCTCTGCTCAGCTTATAGACCAGTCTGTGAATCCGTATTCAGTTCTTATATAGAGTTGCGATAAAACTGAGGCATGAATCAGGTTCAGAGGCGCTGTGCTATTTCTTGGTTGTTAAGTTCAGTCATGGTCGTGCTTTGCACGGCCACATTTATGTACCAGGCTGGTTTGCAGGTCAGGATGTACCTCGAATACGGCCATCAGTCCATAATGACAGAAGTGAAAAGGCGGGACCTCGTGTTCCCGTCAGTGACGGTCTGCATCAATAGTTGGTGAGTGAGAGTGCTTGTGTAAACTGCAACAGCTACACTGTGCACTGGACGATGCACTCTATAGGAGATTGTGGACAAGGGATTCACACGCGGAAGTCGAAATGTCATTTTGCTTTGACCATGTCCAGTCACCTGCTTCTTCCTTAACAATAACTTTGTCTGGCGAGACGGTATACCGAGAACATATGACTACACTCGTGAAAACGTGATTGCATCGGTATCTTTCGCCTCATACACTACACGTTTTGAACTTATTGAAAATATCACATGTGACCCTGACGAATCACTCGTAATGATACAATTTAGATTATGACAAAGGTTGTGATTCTGAACTTTGTGACGGTCAGCTGTGTATAGTTTTGTATAGCATGAGCTGTGTAATGTTAGTGGAACTCATAACGGATCATAACATAATTTGTTTTTAAGTTGTTGGCTTTTCTTTCAGGATTAACAAAAAGTCTGATGCTTGTCTCAAGACCCCTCGGTTATGCACCAAGTTTAGCCAGGTATGCTGAAGTATTTCTCTTGTGAAGCTTACAGCTCTGTGTGGCTCAATATACTAATTGAAAATTAACTCTGAATAAGGCCGTTCAATTCACAGCAACTTGCAGTGGGTGTGTTGTCACTCTGGTTAAGTTGAGTGCGTTGTCGAAGAAATGGTGTTTAATAAATAACTCTGTGAAGAACGGCTTTATATCGTGACATGATACGGTGGCCAAAGTGTACGACAAAATTAGCTGGACTCATTTTTCTGCTCTTTTGAAGACTCAAGGAATATTTATCCTAATCCACTGCCTCCCTCTAACTTATGGCAGGAGGTGACGTTTGGAATTTTCCGAGCCCAGTACGAACCAGAGATGCGAAAACTTGTCGGATATAAACCGCAAGAAATTTTTGAATGCCTCATGGAGTCAACCAGCTCCGAGTGTCGGTCGTTCAGCTGCGTTGACCAGTAAGTATTTTAAGTATGTTCGAAAATAATAGAATGGTGACTGGTTGAGAAATGACACTCCTATCAGAACCAGGGATCCGTTTGAGATCGTTCCAGGACAGTATCAATTTACATCAGTTAATTTTTTATGAACACAAGTAACGGCTGTTTGGCTAGTGGGGGTTACTCAAATTGCCTGGTGACCAATATTACCTAAAGTATTTATTCAATGTCTAATATGATATAGATATGTGTAGTCTTAAGACATGATGAAATGCAATGGCGGTTGTAGTAGCACATTTCATAACGAAAGGTACCTGCATCGCTGACCTCTGGTTGCTTGCGTCACGCAAAGAAGATCGTACGAAATACTCGCACGCCATAATTTGCAGGAGGACTGACAATATTCAAATTGGCCATTTAAAAAGCTTTTTTTCTTCTAAGTAAGCTTTTTTTTTCTTGTCTATACAGAGCATCTTTTTGTATTTAAATGTAAGCTGAAAGCGGCTATCCTCATAGAAAGTAATCTTTCTTGAGGTTTTAGCAAGTAGACATGGGTTCACATATCTGCTGTAATAGCTAAGACATAATCATTCCACCTACATGCCCTGAAAAAGAGAAGCCTGCGCGAAACTTCAAACAAATTTCTTTAGACATTCTATAGAACGTCTGCACATGTGTCACAATGAGTTATTTACAATATGTGCTGCCAGGCGGCCTGTGAGGGCAAGACCTCACACTTTTTCTGAGCTAGTATCCAGATAATATATTGCTAACAAAGAAGCCTGTGATAAGGCTAAACAGTACTTTTTGTAACCTATGGACAGCCTGTGCTCGTTGTATTTTTACATAATATTTATCAGATATTGGCTTCTCTAAGCAGCGCCGGCTATTCCTGTTCACATAGAATGGTTACCTAAAAAAAGAAAGAACTAGATGGCACTTCACAAAAGAAAGGCCGCAAGGATGATGATGTCAAACTTGATGTATCATATATATCCACTAGAGACAGCTAATTAACGAGGTCACATAAAGCACTCGGGAGCATTAAGTGAGCTCGAATAGACACACTGAGGACAGAAAGCATTAAGTCAGCGGTGCTGTACAGGAAGCACCGAGTAAGCACGTATCAGCACTGCCGTAAGAAGCTCTTTCTTCAGAAGGTTAGTTCGTGCATTATAATCTTTGGGCGCACGTATATTAAGCACAAGCTTCCTAGCAAAACAGCTGAAAGATAAAATCCGCTGCAGAATGACATATAATAACCATGTGACTTAAGCTCAAAAGTTATAATGATTTACATTGGCGGTACTTCATTGGAACATATAAGTTATTACCTCTTTATACATTCGCATTTGCCCGGAATGTTATGTCAGACCTTCCACATGACGCAGAGAATCAGATGAATTTACTTTTGGTAAATGTGCCATGGGAAAGTTATTGTTAAAACACACTAAAAATAACAACCATGCATTCTTTAATTATGTGATTCTCAATTTCAGCATCCGGATAACATTTCTGCGTTTGCCTATCATGCTTTGTTACACCATAGACAGTACTCTTTATGGAGGCCCTGACAACATGCTTCAGAAGTGCAGCATGCCCTGGCTATACGGTGAGTATTTTTTAAAACATCAGTAAGCCGGGTCGAAATTACCACGCCAGTTAGTTTAACAGCCCAGATAGAGAAGGTTCCATGCAATCCACATACTTCTCGTGGTGCGCTGTCATGTTGCAAATATGCTAAACGTCATGCACTGTTTACAGTATGGCGCTCTCTACCACACTGTACCACTAAGAAAGATTCACCTTATCTGTTACGCGCTTTAACTACCTATACCAAACTAGATGTACTAAATGCGTAAGGATTTATGTGCTTACCCAACGAAGAAACCCATTCGACCGTTCTTCCGTGCCTCCGTCCATCCGTCACGTAGGACGATTGCTTTCAAGATAGGGCCCGCAGCAGCTAGCGCATTGACCATCGTGCTGACTCTCCCTTCAACGTGGACTAATCGGCGAGAACACAGCGCACACGATGCTATCAGCACTCGGCGCACTGCGTCCCCATCGCAACTCGCTTTCAAGATAGGGCCCGTGCGGCCATTCCATGTGCAGCCGCCGCCGCAATACGGCTGATCACGGTTGATAATGGTTCGTGTTGCCGCAGCACTGTCATTTATACTAGTCAGATCAGCTCCCATGGCAGTGATAATGTCACCGGGCTGCATGAAGATAAGAAAGTGGCACAATGCTTGCGCATACTTGGACAACTCACAGAGGAGTTTGCGTGTGAACATTTATTTATGTCACAAAAGTTGACTACATATCCCAATGTGCTGCGATGCGCTGCTAATCAGCGAAGGACTATTTTCTCATCTTATTTGTATACATCCTGTGACAGACAGTAGATGCGGTAAAAGTGGCTAGTTTTATGGTTTGATCTCTGGGATACGCCGGCAGAAGAAAAAGGAGAGGTGCTAGGCCTTACAAACTCTCACCTGGCTTAGAACACTTACTTCCAACCCTGCGATTTAGAAAGCATGCTGGTTACCAGCTAGGCTCAATGAAGAAGACATAAAGAGGTATTACCACTCTCTTATGTATGAATTACTGAGTTTTATACTTTTCTCAAGAACGTTTTGCTCTTTTCAATACTTCCTGACTAAAAGCACAGAAAGTTATAGCCCGCAACGAATGATGTGCGCCACTTGTCGTTGATCTGGTTGTTGGGTTCGAACTTTATTCATTGCCAATTATTTGCAATTAGCCAATTTATTTCAACTCGACCTGTTTGTCCCCCCCCCCGTTTTCTGTGTATATATATTCTGCCATTTTCGACCTAAGTATTTCATAGGGAAAAGAGCAAGAGCAAGCGCCTACTGTTTCTGTGGAGTGTGCCGAGAAGAGTAAATATTAGAAGGCAGTAAAGTGAGGCAGAGCCAATCTCACGTTGAGCGTCGACGCTAATGCGATTAACATCCAAGCAATGTAGCGACACGCCGTACTTCCACCGCTGAAGTGCTTCGCGTGTGAACTGTGTTCTGCAGCTGGACTTTTCTCTCGCGCTTCCCTCTGGACATGATGCGCCATCTAGCGGCGTATCCACGTAGTCCGCGCGTAGTCCTCTTTTCTTCTGGGGCTTCCGAGATCCGTGGCGCGCTGGTGCGCGTTAAAGTCGAGAAATAATCCCTTACTACCCGCAGGCATTCGTGGCGCCACGCTAAGCGTCGGGTTACTGTGTTTGAGGGACCCGTGTAACACTAGTTTGGTTTCGCCCAGCACCGCAGAAATTGTAATGAATTGTTTTATTCAAGTGTGGCTTAACCAGACTAGATTGAGATATTGATCCGAAGGGGCTGAAGTAGGCTAAGAATGCTGTTCGCATTAAAATACTGATTGTCCCTTCTCTCCCCGCAATGCCTTATAGAACTGCGTATTCGCATGCGCTTCATCGAGAGAAACACTCTACGTTTGATGAGCTTGCTGCCATTCCCGGTGTTCGTACAGCGGCCGCAGCTGTGCCAACCCGAGCGCAACGCCGCCATCGCCTTGGTTCCACAGAAGAGCTACGACATCGCCATAAAGCAGGTTGGGCCGCAATACGATACTCAGCGGGTCTTGGAAATTGCCTTTTTTATTTCTGATTTTCCGTCTTTATTACTACTCAATCTGAGGGATAGAATAAAAACAGCATTGAAGGAATGAAGAACACAAAAGACACACCTAATATATACACTACCCTTGCTGTTCCGAACAATTTACAGGATATTCCGGCTTACTTTAGCGCGAGTTTAATATTATGCCGAAGCCCTGTGAGAGGGTGCGACCAATAGCACGTTGTTGGCTGTGGTATGGAGGAAGTCGCACAATTTTTTTGCTATTCCGCCTAGGTGGATAATCACTGAAAGTTATTTAACCAACCTCACAATCATTAGCGTTACGGTGAAACGTACAATAAGAAACGCATATAGCATTGTAGGAACGATCTAATTCAGCACATTTGAACTTCCTGATTCTTATTTACTCATTTTTTTTTCTCTGTGCCCCAAAGAAAGTCCGCTTGCGTGCAGCTATCGCGGTGCTCTAAAATGTACCACATATGAACGAACAAAGCACGCAGCCCAACGGCACCTTAGAGAGAGCTTCAATCACGGCGCTCAAGCGGGTATCCCATGAGCTATTTTATTCTTTTTTCACACTTTGCTAGCTTTGTTTAGGCCGCAGAAAATGTTATTAAATAACAAGTACAAAGTTCAAAGCTGCGAATCTAGAGATTTGCTAGAATGCTCTAGAGTTTCTTGTTGGAATATTTACCCTAAAATTATTACTTGCGAAGCTTAATAATTATTTTTGACTGAATATGTGATAGAGTAAAAAAAAAGTCAGTTTCTACCCAAAGGCGAGGCACTGATAGTGATAAAGTATTGGACGACCACATGAAGTAATTAAGGTTCGTTGTTTTATCAGTCGTAGAAGTTATAGTAAATGTTCACATCCTAAATAAGTTAACACCTATGGTGTCACGCGCGCACAGGCCAAAATGGATATATCTCACTCGATGGCTACGAGCAATCGCTGTCACAGCGCTGGCATGATAAAAAGTGCCGGCAGCCCTGAGCGCACGCCTCATGCTGCCTCTGGCTTCAAAGTGCCTTCGAAAGACGAGGTTACGCGACCCTCAACGTAGGCACGTGGGAGAAACGCACACATGAAGCCACCAGCCATCTCTGGCCGTCCAACACTTTGCAGCCACTGCAGATTACTTCAGAGATGGGTCGTGAGGGCCGCGTATGCACTGAGAAGTGCCACGCTCAGCCACAGCCGGTCTAGAGGAGTAGACGTGCCCTCACCTGCACCTCCTCAAGTGCGCTTGAACGCGCGACCTCCAACATTGGGTGTGCGATAAGCGGCCCTCATCAAGACACCATTCTTCTCGGCTCACCCTCTCATACGTTTTCTCGCAACCACACCATGCGGCTCGCGGGGCATGATATTAATGCACTTGAACGGTACATCACGGTACATACGGTACATCACGCTGACGGTAACAACAATTCGCCAGTGTGCCCATAGAATCGCTATGGCAATAAACATGTGTGGCTTGCTCCATATAGTAGCCAACACTTTGTATTTATTCGCGTCCTTGTAGAGTGCTCATGCACGGCGGTAGCGCAGTGGCTATAGCGCTGCGTTGCTGACTTCGAGGTAGCGGGTTCGATCCGGGTCTCAGCGGCTGCATCCCAATAGAGCCGCAATGCAAAAAATTCAAAGGTGATTTAGCGGCAAATGCGAGAGAAATTCATTAGTAGGTCGTCGCACCTCTTTGACGTCCCGGAACCATGATTTAAACCACGTTCACCACATTGCACAGTGTTGTTCAGCAGCTCACTCAACACTTGTGTTGCCTCTTCGAGGAGCGAACTTCAGCTGACGGTTGTCCGCAGCAGACCACCGTTAGTTTACACACACACGCACACACACACACACACACACACACACACACACACCACACACACACACACACACACACACACACGAACGCACACTTGCGGCGCGCGCGTATATATATATATATATATATATATATATATATATATATATATATATATATATATATATATATATATATATATATATATATATATATATATATATATAGAGAGAGAGAGAGAGAGAGAGAGAGAGAGAGACCAGTGAAGCTGGATAACCCAAGCGCTCGAATTTAGTTAAGCACGATCATACAAGCCCGACAGGCGCTGCAGCCAAGGCAAGCTTCGGGGAAATTAGCTGTGATTGAACTTGAAATGTATGAAATAATAAAGAAAAGGGAAATGAAAGTGGACGAAAAGATAACGTGCCGCCGGTCGCAGACATACAAAACCTCCACACTAGACGTGCGTTGCACTACCAATTGTGCCACGGCGACGGCTATCAATCCGTCCGCTAATTTCTGTATTCATGTTTACAAGATCTAGCACTGGGAATGTCAACCAGTGCCGTTCAAAGCTACGCTGGGTGTATGTTGAACATACACACATATACAGCCCCAGCACGTTTTTTTGAGCGACGCTGTACATCAGGCCGCTCAGCGCCCCTGTTATCGCAACTCATTTAGTTCTGGTAGGTGTTAACGAGCACCAATGCCAACGGTACCGATATTTGTGAAAAAAGTGTCAACGCTAAGATCCGCAAGCGATAACACGGTTCGCTGTTTTCCTCATACGAATAAATATATGCCTGGAAGTATTGCAGTTGTTTTAATCATGATTTGTCACTTCTTACAGCAAACTAAACGACGCCTGCCGTCCCCTTTCACTTCACGCTGTAAGGACTACATTAGTGAAGGCGTTAAGGAAGAATTCTACGGATTTTCATCTCAAGAGGTAATGTGCAAACATACCTCATTTCACAACAGTTTGATACAGGAAGGAACAACCACAGCTAAAACATTTTTTGTTTGGAAAAACTTACGCTGTTTTCCAGTGGACTGAACCGCCCTTATTTTAACGATATACACAGAATAATTCAGTCAGCGTGAACGTTCGACGCGAAATATGGTTATGTAGACAAGATTAGTCTGGATCTTTCCATAGCATCGTTTCGCTCTTTTACAAGCCATATATATCTCGTTCATACACCAGTAGTCTATATGGCTGTTGATTCAGCAGGATACACTATAGTGGAGCTGTCAATAAGAAAAAAGGTTGCTTTAAACAACTACTCCGCTTTCAGCATTCCAGTATAAGGATTGCGAAACGACTTGTTGCAATACTGATATTCGTAAAGTACAGCGTACAGGAAAATTTAGAGGTAAAATCATAGAGTGCGTTTTCTCGCGAGAATTGTGGAAGGAAAGTGCAATTTCTGCTCCAGCAAAACACTAGGTTTTTCCCTGACTGACTGAATAAACTTTTTCCCTGGCACTTTATTTTTCAGTCATGCACTCAGACGTGCTTGATGAAGAAAGAGATGGAACTGTGCAGCTGTCACATGTCGGATCACGAATACTCAGCCATGTTCAAAGGTCGCATCTGCGACTTATTGGAAGGAAGTAAGTGACTCAAGCTTTAGAGGATTTCCATTAGGCCCAAAAACTCTAGTGCACGTTGACATATAGCAAAGCAGCTTTGTGCGCCTATTTTATCAAACGTTGCGATCGGAAAAAAAATATGGTCTTGCAATTTACTAGCTTTTAAATCTTTGTAGAATGGACAGGAATGCTTATAACCACATACTGTACGCTTCCTAAAGGCGCGCAGATAACTTGTTGACTTGATTTCAATTACTTTTTTTACGCGTGCTATCAAAATCGCAATCATATGGCTAATGCTCTTTATTCAGTTATACGTCAGTGATGTGCCAATTTAAATACTAAGGGCTTCATTCACGATGCGCGTCGTTTTACGTGAGCGGCATATCTATTGAAAGGAATGAGAAAGGCTGATTTCTCAACTTGAGAGCAAATTTACTAAAACATATAACTGTAACTCTAGGCTTGACTTGCTTCTTAATAAGAATACTCCAATAACTGTTGCTGCAAATTTGGCACATCCAGAATGAACAATGTATGTATCCGTATTTTGAAAATGACGCAGTAATGAGTCATCCCCTTGCCTGCGGCTTTTGCGACTGCGCTTGTAACTGTGGCGCTCGATATATGCATCGTGGTAGTATCGATTTTTTAAAGATTCCTTGCAAGGCTGACAGGATAATAGGCTTTTGTGATGCAATATTTTCCATATATCTTTTTGCGCCTTGCTGTTCAATACCTTACTGCTCCAATATTTTTCTCAGGTTTATTCTTGCACAGCTATAATTTATGCTAATCTTGAAAACGCTGGGATAAAAAAAAACATATAAATGTCATTGTAATTTTTCATAATCTGCTTCAGTATTACAAGAGCTTGGCTACAATGGCTATGAGCAGAATACCCTGTAATATCGCTCATATGATACGCAAAAAAAAAGAAGCATATAGGATCAGTCGCAATGGCATTTCACCGGCTGTTTGTCGACTTTTATTGCAGAAAACTGCTGGAACGCTGCATACAAAGCAAACATATTTGAATCGTGCATGGATCAATGTCGACCATCGTGCGAGTAAGAAGTTCCTTTATCTTCCTTGTTTCATTTGAACCCTACTGGAAACCGCGCGGTAGGCTTGTGAAGCACAGAAAACAAAGTTGTGCAGGTCGAACGCAGATGTTGGAATCTATGTGAAACGATTAATTAAATCATGTACACCTCAAGGCACTACGCTCACATGTGTTCACTTTCGTCTTATGGAGGGTGAAACCTGATGCATTGTATATCTTTATCCACCACAATGTTACTAACTTTGACATTCAGGAATTTGTTTTACATCTTTATCGACGGCACCGCTAAGAAGTCACGCCGGAATGCAAACACTGGTTTAGGAGGAGGCACAGTGGGGGAGGCATACGCAGCGATGTCACGAAGACGAATGCGATGTATGGTGCTGTTTGAGTGAAGAATGGTAGTTGCACTCGTCTATACAGAGGAGAACCGCACTATCTAGTTGCACACAAAAATTATACAGCCCTTGTTTAACTGTGGCATATGCCCATTCTGGAGGATTGAACGAAAGCAGGCAGACACCCAGTGGTATATACCAGATTGATAAGCCATTGAAAATAAAGTAACTGAAGGAGCCATTGTACATATTGCTTCGTAACATTGACAAACACTTGTGATTTATAGATACCTGGGAGCCGTCATTACTTGTTCAGGTTACTGTGTAAAACTTCCTATTTTTGTTTTACAGAACAGAGACACGCTTATTCGCGCTACAGCATCGGTCAGCGTACAAACGCTATTTAAGACCGTTCGCTGGCACTTGCGTTCGCTGCACCTTTAACGTTCGTATATAGAATCAGAAAAAAAATATCCGCCGCGATACTGATCGATCCAACAGACGGACGCCAAGAAACCGGGAAATTACGCAAGAAAGGTTCGCTTTAATGGAATTACTGACTCAAACCGCACATTTAGTTAGCTGAAACTTATTAGCGTGTCTGTTACAAAGCACTCAAAGGTATTGGCCGTGAGGTCGAGCTTAAGTGGGAGCCCCATGGACGCGTTAGCGTGGATGGATGGTCGGGGCGTGCACTGAAATGTACACGGCGGCGCTTCGCTGTGGGCTATTTGGGCCGATTGTTTGGCAATGAAACGCATGGTTTGTACTGAAGCTATAATATAGTGCTCTTCAATGGCAAATTTTTACGCAATACGCACTGAACATTCATACTATACGTGAGATGTTCGCAAAACGCAGCTTCTGTTCCGCTACATTCATGATACTTTTTGTTCGTGTTCCACTTGCTTTCTGCCCATTCTGTTGGCACTGCGTTGGTGCAACTCAATTTTCTGGTATTCTCGTGCCGGCTATAGAATTGCCTGTATTGCTGTACAATGAAATCAAAATAGTTATTGTGACTCTACTTCACCAAATGCACGCATGCATAATTACCGCTTAGTTCTTTTTTATATTTCTGATTCAAATCCAAGATATCTACTAAGTTAAAACAGGTGCGTCACCATGGATGACTGCGCTGTCGCAAGATCGCTAGGTGGCTTCACACGCGTTTTTATATCTCGCGGCGGCACTAAAAATGTGGCACATTTAAGCACAAGTTATGTTTTGAATTATTACGTGCATTATAATGAGAAAAAAATATTTAAGAGGCAACAATATTAGGTTGTTTTCTTAATTTGTTAAAATACTGGCCGCTACCCTTCGTTAACCTAATGACAGCCCGATAAGTAGTTCAATATATTAGCAGCCAGCAACTGAATTTTACGACGTCCTGCGTCTAGCGTGACTACAATCCTACACATGATCCTCTTTTAACAATGGTATATCCCCTTTCCTTTTATATCACATAATCAAAGTACCAAGGCGCAAAAATTAAACATATCAAAAGTGTACCTCAGGAACAGCTATAGGGATGGTTGCATAAACGCACATATTGAATCTGCGTATACTTCAACATTATATAACAAAAGAATAGCAATATCTCTACTAAGCTTGTTTTATTACTTTGTTGTCTGTTATTTGCAGTACTGTTAGTGCTAATAGAAAGTACGGTATAACACATACAGTGCCACACGATATTCGATACAAGAACAATATATCACAATTATGTTTTTGTAGAAAGCACTTTAAGCCGTAGTTGAAAAAAAGCCAGCTGAATGACAATCTACGACGATTTGTGAACAAACCCTGTTCCATTTGAGTGAACACCATCAGTGGAGCGTCATTCTGTCATTGCCAATTATATTACCTTATATCACTTTGTGCTTCAGGGACATCGCATACGACAGCCGTGTCACGGGTATACGGCCTATTGCGGTGAGTAGTGCGAGCTGGGTGCAATTCATTCGCTCTTATCTATACATTGCTCCTAGATTGGACATATCTTTTTTTGTTTCAGAAATCCAACGGGTCTAAAGAGTAAGTGCACTAATCAAGATAAGAAATACACTCTTACATTAAGCCGTCAAGACACTAATCCAATTATGTTCTCAGAACAGCATACGAGCTCAATGTAAGATTTGCCACGGACAGCGTAGAGCTGGTGACGGAGCAACCCAGACTTAGTGTAAGTGTTTCCGGTATCTGCTCCTGAAGTGGCTAAGCGACAAATGCACGAATGTTTTTACATGTGTACTCAGTCAACAATGAGTCGAAATCTGGCTCTCTTAATGTTTATGATAGTGTCAAGTAATTCCTCGTTTAAACGTTACGCATTCTGTTTCTCCAACAGAACCATTCCACGTTTCGTGGCTTGTCCAAATAAGACATGTCTTCATCTTATTTTTCCTTAGGTGATTGAAGTCTTCGGCTACATTGGCGGCTATCTAGGAATATGGCTTGGGTTTTCTTTACTTCAAGCCCTCGAGTACTACCACAATTTAATCAGGCGGTAAAGCAATTCCCCATCTATTTTAAATGTTAAAACAATAAGGGTTCCATGGCCCATTCAAAGCTTAGCAGATAAACGTTTGCAGAGTGTTCAGCATCAAAGAGAAAGAGAGAAACACTGTTCATTTATGCTTCCTTTATTTCACTTTAATCTCCTTTTTTTTATTTCAGCAAAGCTGCAAACTGTCCCTGGCTTTCACGCAACGTACAACGGAAGAATGCAGACACGCTGAGACGTTCCAACGTAGAAGGCAGAATTACAGGCATTTTTTCGGTTTCCAGAGCAGAGATAAAATGACTTTTTTGTTAGCGATCTTAAACTGCTCTCGTTCACATAACGAATATAAGTAATTTATGTTTCTTAGGGATGCATCTACGTTTGGAAACTGGTAGCACGTAACCGTCATGTCTTTCTTTCGCCGCACCTACGGCCTTGTGGGGGACCATAAACTTCGTATACGGGAGGCTGTGAGTAAGAATTCCGTTGCCATAAAATTCCTTCTCCCTGGTTTTCTAAAGGAAATTCCCTTGGTACGGGGCTCAGCAACTTGTGAATTTACGCGACTCGAAAGAGGCCTCAATGTGGGATCTTGTGATGGGGTCTAGTGGCGCCATTTTTCAGCCTCGGGTGTGCCGCATCGCAGTAGAGCATGCGCCGTGGCTGGGTTGCGTGACATAGACCGGAACCACCAATAAAACCGTCCGCTACAAAATAAAAGCGCGCTCCCATCTAAGTGCTCGGCCATTACGGAACATCTGTGCTTCGAAAAGGCAGCATATCGATTACCTGAGGGCATCCCTTCCTGTCAGCGTTTGGTATTCTGCATGAAAGGTTGACATAATAAACATAATCGTAGACCCCGTTTTCTGGTGCTTATTTGGGTCCGCAGGGTTTCCAAGGGCGTCTAAATGACTCCTGCTACTTATCTAAACGTTCCACTCTGAGAAACTCGACTGTCGGGCAAGCCTCTGTGCGTTTTGCGCACAAGAGTTTACATGCCCCGCCTGTGAAATTGGCGAGATCATGTGTGTCGCTGCGAGGGAAGTGAGCGCCGAAGGAGGAAGGTGCCTGGAGGTGGAGAAGAGAATCACACGCCTACGAAAGTACGAAGGAGCGCGCTGAATGGATGGATGGATGTTATGAGCGTCCCCTTTGGAACGGGGTGGTGGGTCGGGCCACCAAGCTCTTGCTATTATACTGCCTAATATCCTACCTAGGTCAAACAATAAAAAAAAGAAAAAAAAAAACACTATGAACTACTACACCCAAACTTTTTGTTCCCCTATTGCGAACTGCGCTTTCGTACGTCTCCGTTTTTTGTCGTTTCCCTACTTTTCTTCCGCCAATCCTCCAATCGCCTCTTACTAATGCCTATTGTGGACATGTTTACTTTTCAACTGCTCTCGCTGAACCCAAGGGCTTCAAGGGGGCAAGTGGTGCTTAAATCGACCGCTGGGTAGACGTCTTCACATTCTAATAAAACATGCTTCATAGTTTCAGTGGCTTTACCGCAGCAAGCACATGCTTCTTCTTCTGTATTATATCTTCCCTCTTATATCTTCCCTCATAACACGCGGCAATGCAACGCCACCTAGAGGGAAGTCTAGGTGGCATTGAGCGAAGCGGGAAGGAGAAAGCTGCCGAAGCATCGCGGAAGACATGAGTAGAGGGAACCGCGCTGGGTTGACCTCCTCTACAGCTGCTACGGGTTCTGTGTGCGCTATGAACACACTGGGTTCGTCTGTGACCGAGAGGCCGAGCACCGAGCGAGAAGCACGGAGCAGCGACGCAAGAGGTGGTTGGCCGAGCGAGAGCCGACCGAACGCAAAGAGGTCGCCAAGCGCCAGGCACGAGCTGAACAAGTCCGGCAGAAGGCACGGGCTTGGCGACTCCCAGGAGGCTCCAGAAGAGGAAGTAATAGAGAGGAAAAATTAATAGTCTGAATAGTACCTTACCAAATTGCTTGAAACCATAGGCACCATGCATTTTCTTAAAGTGTATTATCATCTTTCCTAATCGCACTTTACAGTTCATAAAAAATCAATAAATGAACGCAAAACATAGAAAAATACATTGGCTATCGCCACACTTACACACAATCAAAGCAAATTTAAAATAGCATAAGCACGACGCACAGAAATGAAAGAGCACCAATACTCTTTCGCGTAACCCGAGTTCACGAAGTGAAACGCCGCTAACCTTTTTACCTTTGGGTGATTGCTTGGCAGTAGGTTTGATACTACCGCTCTCCCAGAGCCTTTGCACACTCAGCGGCGTAGACAAGCTCTTAGGAATAAAAGAAACAACACATGCGTGCAAACATAAGATGGAGGCCTTTATTGCTCTTTGTGTGCAATACAAGCAGCCAGTCCAAATACAAGCTTTCCTGAATAAGGCGCACTGAGGAAGCAAGGTGACCGGACCCCGAAGCTGAGCTAGTTTGCAGGTGTGGTCTCTCCAATGGAAGTGCGTGTGAGTGATCGGGTTTAACAAGCCGGGACCGCGATTCGAAGTCGAGCTCTCTTGTAGTATCTTTTGCCGTATACATGTGCAATTACGACACCGGCTGCACTATCACATGTGAGTCATGCGAATAAACCAGACATCAGATGTGAGGTTCGTCAGTAAATGACAAATGCGAGGCTGTGCGAGATAGTCGCGCATGCGAAAACACTAAATGATAAGTGTATAAGAAGATGCAGAAGCTGGAGAATGCTGGTCAATACTACAACAATATTAAAACTATTATTTGATTTTTACTTTGGAAAACTACGAAGGATGTAAACATTAGTGCCAAAAAATACACCATGGCGTCATGAACTATGCACCTTGCGATATTTTTACACGTAGTCGCCGGCAACATTGAGACATTTGTCGTTTCACGCAATCGCTATTAAGAAACCACTCTGGTAAAACTTGGTGCACTGCGATGCAAGGCGTGAGTCATGACCTCTTCACCATACACGATCTGTAGGCGTTCATGGATGGCTGACACACGAGTCCCACGCGCCCTTTCATACCGGATAACAGCACGCACTTTCATTGGCGACCACGTTTTCAACACACGTCTGCTTACAATTTGTGATTTGTGCTCGAGTAACCGCGGGCACCGCCCGTCTGCTGCCATATTCTCTCTCTTCTTCGGCGCTCTGGGCGTGCGTCATCCCTCCTCCGCTGGCGCTCCTTCCGTCGTATAACAAGCAACGGGCATGGATTCTTATGGTAATTGTTTCTTTTACCTGTTGTATAATATTCCTTTTTTTTAAATGACGAAACTTACTTTCAGAACCTCCCTCGTATACACTTGCTTGATGAGAAGCATTGCGGTGCTCATTTTATGTGCTCATTTTAGCTTTAATGTTGTTGTTTCTTATTATCATTAACGCGCGCCTAAGTCTACAGGGCCCGTATTGAATGTCTCATCATAAACATTCGGTTGTCACCGCTCACATAAACACGCACAACCTTGTGCTACGCATAAAGACGACGCACGCGCCAAACGACAACGGAAGGCATTTGTGCAAGCGCGGTGGAAGGTTTTAATGAGGCGCTAAGAATTTCGTTACAAGCAGTCGCTCTTGTGTCATTCAGATTAATTTCAATGCGTGATGTTAAGTAGGAGCTACGCTTGGTTTATTGAATTTTCTGCTCAAATTATCGCATGTTTTTGCTTACACTTGTGGTTTTTGTTAACTGAGAGTCCACATGCAAATGAGCTGGCAGCAGGCACATCATTCATGCTTGTTCCGGTCTAGTTCATTTTAGTCAGAACATTCGAGTTCCCTTTGGTTTCTTTTAAATAAGAATCGAGGAAAACATTGCTAAAGAAGACAACTAACGCGAGAAGGACACAACACCGATGATGTAAACCTATCAACTAGAACAGCCCCCTTGCAGCCCTTATCAACAACTAAGCTTCAAGAGCACCTTCCAAATGCATAACTGAAAAATCGATGCATATATTTTGTTTTTAATATCGGCACGCTACAGACTCAAACAGACGTGTGCCATGAAGCTAGGTACAGGTATAATAGTCGGCGCACACGGGAAATGGTTCAGCTTGTGGATACTGCGTGAACTTTAGCTTCGAGCAGCGCAGGTTCTGGCGAGGTTTGCTCAGCGATACGCCCTGGCTCTCGCAGGATTTCAGTTGGCTGCAGCACTCGCCCTTTACGTCGTAGCACGTCTTGAACAACAACGTCGCCGCGTTAAAGCAGGTTCCTGACGTGTCGTAGGTCTTGTACACCACGCGGTTTTGTTGACTCGTGATTGCTGAGAGACGAAAAAAAAAACGGCCGTCAAGATATATGTGTGTTACAGAGACGAAAGGGGGAAAGGCGAAAAGCCAGCGGTTGGAATGTTACTTATCCAGCCTATTCGGTGGCTATAGAAATAGTATTTATGGAAGTTGCAGAACGTTAAATGTATTCGACCAACACATTTCGAATCGCATTTCTCAGTAATTAGAGTGCGTGTTTGTTTTCTCACGCGAATAGTTTTTTTTTATGTGATAGCAAGCAGATGGAGACTCCAGGCGCATTCTTGTCGTGGCCGTCGCCGTGACGTTCCGTATAATGTTCAAGGGCGATAACAGCGTCGCGGCGCAATCTGGCGCGCGCAAAGGACGGCAGCGGAGAACAAACGCGCCGTCTTCCGTCGCACGAAAGGCTGTGGGGGGATGGGAGATAGGGGAGGGGGGCGGCTTTGTGCTCCGGCAGCAACTGCTCATTTTGCGACTGGGTGGAAGGCGAACTGATCGTGGCTCATTTTCGCGCGCCATATATAAAGGAACGCATAGGGGCATGGTCCGAGAAAGCAGGAGGCGGCTTCGAATCCGCCAACAAGTGCGTACTTTGCACGGCCGCGACGGGTTGCGCGCGCCGTTCCTTGAAAGTGAACTACAGACGGCTCATATCTTTGTGCACGCTGTGTTCTCGCCGCTCTTGCGTTGAAGTGATAGACTGCACGAAGGTCATTTCGCTCCCTGCTGCTGCCGCTCTTGCTCACACCAGAGTTTTGACAGGACGTGTTAGCACTCACCGAGTGTGATGTGTTCATGTGTGCTTGCGCACGCTGCCAGCATGCTTGTTAATTCAGTTACTGTGCGAATGTTTCGAAGCTTATACAGCCGATAGAACTACTAACCTTACTTCGGGTAGCTATTTACTAATGTTCTGTATTGATCGAGGATTCACCTTTCGAGCGAAAATGCTACATTTTTTTTAGCGTTTAGACCACAATTTTGCAGCCGTAAAGCGGGCAGTGTTCTGTCAGCAGGTATTTCGGCACTCTGGCTGTGGGCTGATATGACTGCTGTGTTTCACATATAATGAATTGCGTTTTAGCTCACTACGGAATTGTCCATTTACGTCAATTAAACAACTGTGAAATCCACTCACTGATTTTGAAGAAGTAAGCTGCGCCGTTATAAGGAGGCAGCACAACCTCCGTATTATATGTCATTGCTGGAAAATGAAAAGGATACACTCCAATAAGCCAGTGAAAGTATTAGAAAGATAACGAGTGAGTGAATATAATATATAGTAGTGTGGATCATGCAGCAAATTTAGCTTAGGATACACATTTAAATAGAGTGGTTTCGGAGCTCAACGGTACAGCGCGTGCGAAAGAAAGCAAGTCGAAGAAGAAGAAGAAACTTTAGTGAAGAATAGTCCGGCAGTTCTTGATGTGGTGGCCTCAGGTGACGGCTCGAAGTTCTTGGACTCGAGAAAGCAAGTCGAAGCGTCTTTATTTAAAGATGGCTGGCAGATAGAACACTCACAAAGCAGTTGCTATTAAAGCAAAGCCAGCTCGAACCGTGTTAAAGGTCATTGCTAATATTTAGGATAAAGTCGGTTTTTGGGTCATCAAAGGGAGTTCCTGGGCCATACTGCAATGTTCATAGACGCTGGTCGGATAATATGCCAGTTTCATTATTCTCGATGAAGCGACCACTCAATGTTCACAACGTGAGTCTCCCATCATATCCGTCGCCAAATTTTGCGGAGGCCAGCAAGTGTTTTACTGCATTGCGCCTGTCTGGTGGGGTTAGTCCCTTGTACTGAGTGAAGAACAAAGGTCCACCCTTTGTTTACGCTAAAAGCATGACCCCAAACGCGATCAAGGTATTTTTGAAGGAGAACTTACAACTGCTCTTGACCATTCCTACTCCAGCCGCTTGATTGTACACCTCCGTGAAGCTCTCGCTGAAATACATCAAAATTATAGCTTTTTATTTACCGCAATAAAACTAAAGGTCAAACAAAATCTAATTCATTATCGCAATACGACTTAGACACATTCTGATTCTATTACAAGTACGAACTCCAGGTTGCAAAGTATGGAGCACACAATTATACTTTTGTGGTTGTCCCACAGCCTGAACTTTCCGTCATTTTATTTCGCATGAAGATATTCATTTCGGGCTTCGCAATTACATTCATATTTAACAAATACCATGTTGTTCCACATTTATGTAACTACATATTTTACCGGTTACATGTATATACCTTTGCGACAATTGCAACATTTCACTCCCGGCCTTGTAGCTTTTTCATGAAATAAACATTTTATGAAGAAATCACGTTGACAGTTTTCTGTTTAAAGACATTCAAGAGAGCTTAACTCAAAATATTATGCGTGAACCTCAAGTAATATTCCCGGGAAAACCAGAGTAATAGCGTCGTGAATCTATCATCCCTCCCTCAAATAAGCCCCGCTTGATACAGCGCGTGCGAAAGAAAGCAAGTCGAAGGGTCTTCATTTAAAGATGGCTGGCAGATAGACCACTCACAAACCAGTTGCTATTAAAGCAAAGCCAGCTCGAACTGTGTTAAATGTTATTGCCAATATTTAGAGTAAAGTCGGTTTCTGGGTCATCAAAGGGAGTTCCTGGGCCATACTGAAATGACATTTATTCTTTGACAGACACCGAAACACCAAAACCGATTTTCAATATCCAAAGAATGGTAATCGCATGAAAAAATTAAACATTCACTGTAATTCATCAAGCCTGCGGCCTGCTACCATGATCATGACGTCGTCTGTTCCTCAAGATGACGGCTTCACGGCTTAGGGGAGCAAGTCGACGTGTAAGAGAACGCTTGCCGACTCATACCAACTTTTGACACTGGTTGAATTATTTTATCTCCCAGGTTATTATACTTCCGAAGTGCAGAGCAATAGCCTCCACCACTACGTCGTAAATAAGTGAATACATTACTAAGGCTTCGCAGCGATCTACAATCTTTACCTGGCACATATATATGACAGCAACCATACACTATCGAGCATGAAACGAGAATACGTTTTAACATAGGGGCCAAAAAAAAAACTAAGCTTTGGAGTTTTACCTCAAAAAACCACCATCTAATTACGATACACGACGTAGTGGGGGGCTCCGGTTCAACTTTAACTGCCTCAGTTTCCGCAATAAGCACACAAGGCTAGCATTTTCCTGGCGATAGCAGAGCTGTAATGCAGTGACCGCTACAAACAGCATGGCCGTTATGATCGTCAAAATTAATTTCCATCTCCATCCCAAAGGAAGGTACTCACGTCACGTAGCTGTCCGGCTGTCCACGTAATTCGTACCACGCGGTGCCAAGCGCTTGGATGCTGTTGGGCTGCGTACCATCTAGCAGAGTGCCAAATTAACAGCGTTTGCAGGTTCCAACGTTTCTCCCGAACTGTAGCACTCGTATATCATTACCGGCTGCCTTTGAACCAGCTGAAAGAATGGCATGCTATTTCACATTCCAGGCGTATATGCGCAGAAGTACTCAACTTCCCTGGTGCATTATGCGGCACTCTCTCCCAAATGATTCAATCGATCAACCAATGTCCCTCAGTCCCCAGCAGCGTCGGAGCACTTTACCAAGGCGGCAGTCAGATTTGTAACCCAGCAGAAGGCGCTCAGAATCTCTGCACCCCGACAGGCTGCCAATGCAAACTGACCCTGGCAATATTTCACAACCGAAGTCTCTCGAGTGAAGCTATTTTAGCAGTACTCTTTGAAGACCTATCAGGCATTGTTTGGGACATCATTGGCCTTAGTGAGATTAAACCTGGTCAGGATTATGCAGTGCTGTCAAATGGCCACGTCCTCTGCTATAGAGGATTTAAGATAAGAAACAGTAAGGCGTAAGATTCCTAATCCATAAAGACAAAGCGGGCAACCCTGATGAATTCCACAGCAATATAGAGAGGGTAGCAATGGTCGTAATAAAACTTAATAGGAGGTGTAGATTAAAGATAGTACAAGCCTATGAACCAACCTCAACTCATGATGATGACGACGAAATACATCGGTTTTATGGAGGTGATGAATTAGCGATAAGAAAAGTGCAAACTAAGTATACTGTAGTTATGGATGATTTGAGTGCAAAAGTGGGAGAAATGCAGGTTGGTGAACAAGCAACTGGCAACTACGGCGTCTAATCTAGGACCACTCAAGGAAAGATGTTGGTAGAATTTGTGGAAAGGAATAAGCTGAGAAGAATGAACACCTTCTTCAGGAAGCGTAGGAACCAGAAGTGGACCCAGAAAATCCATTATGATGGAACAATAAATGAAATTGATTTCACATGTTCTGCCGATCCCAGATGTGTAATTGCTAGGTAGGTTCACGTGCAGTATTATAGTTTAGTGAGATACCTCCATTCAGGCACGTATCCAGAATTTTTTTTTCCGAGAGATGGGGGGGAGGGAGCAGCACGGAGAGGCAAACCTAGGTAACTTTCCTATGCAAATAAGGGCGAGGGGTACGTTTTTACTAGCACAAATGTGAATAATGCCCACCATTCGCTATAAAGACGCGTAAATCCTTAAAAGAAGAAATAAAATGATGTGTGTCTCACAGGTACGCCTGTCAGCTACACCTCTCCTTTATATGGCAAACAAGGGACCACATCAAATGGACTCACGCAGGAAAGAAGCGCAGGAAGTACACTGCCAACAGCAAGTAAACAAGCGGAAGTGTAAAACAACAATTTCTAGTAGCGCTTGTTGAATTAGCTTTGGAAGAATTATAGATAAATACATATTTGCAGAACAATAACGGATTTTCTTGGATACCTCGTTTACTGCTCTACTAAGTATCATCATCATCATCATCATCATCATCATCATCAGCCTGGTTACGCCCACTGCAGGGCAAAGGCCTCTCCCATACTTCTCCAACAACCCCGGTCATGTACTAATTGTGGCCATGCCGTGCCTGCAAACTTCTTAATCTCATCCGCCCACCTAACTTTCTGTCGCCCCCTGCTGCGCTTCCCTTCCCTTGGGATCCAGTCCGTAACCCTTAATGACCATCGGTTATCTTCCCTCCTCATTACATGTCCTGCCCATGCCCATTTCTTTTTCTTGATTTCAACTAAGATGTCATTAACTCGCGTTTGTTCCCTCACCCAATCTGCTCTTTTCTTATCCCTTAACGTTACACCTATCATTCTTCTTTCCATAGCTCGTTGCGTCGTCCTCAATTTGAGTAGAACCCTTTTCGTAAGCCTCCAGGTTTCTGCCCCATAGGTGAGTACTGGTAAGACACAGCTATTATATACTTTTCTCTTGAGGGATAATGGCAACCTGCTGTTCATGAACTGAGAATGCCTGCCAAATGCTCCCCAGCCCATTCTTATTCTTCTGATTATTTCCTTCTCATGATCCGGATCCGCCGTCACTACCTGCCCTAAGTAGATGTTCTCCCTTACGACTTCCAGTGCCTCGCTGCCTATTGTAAATTGCTGTTCTCTACCGAGACTGTTAAGCATTACTTTAGTTTTCTGCAGATTAATTTTTAGACCCACTCTTCTGCTTTGCCTCTCCAGGTCACTGAGCATGCATTGCAAATGGTTCCCGGAGTTATTAAGCAAGGCAATATCATCCGCGAATCGCAAGTTACTAAGGTATTCTCCATAAACTTTTATCCCCAATTCTTCCCAATCCAGGTCTCTGAATACCTCCTGTAAGCACGCTGTGAATAGCATTGGAGATATCGTATCTCGCTGCCTGACGCCTTTCTTTATTGGGATTTTGTTGCTTGCTTTATGGAGGACTACGGTGGCTGTGGAGCTGCTATAGATATCTTTCAGTATTTTTACATACGGCTCGTCTACACCCTGATTCCGTAATGCCTCCATGACTGCTGAGGTTTCGACAGAATCGAACGCTTTCTCGTAATCAATGAAAGCTATATATAAGGGTTGGTTATATTCCACACATTTCTCTATCACCTGATTGATAGTGTGAATATGATCTATTGTTGAGTAGCCTTTACGGAATCCTGCCTGGTCCTTTGCTTGACAGAAGTCTAAGGTGCTCCTGATTCTATTTGTGATTACCTTAGTAAATAGTTTGTAGGCCATGGACAGTAAGCTGATCGGTCTATAATTTTTCAAGTCTTTGGCGTCCCCTTTCTTATGGATTAGGATTATGTTAGCGTTCTTCCAAGATTCCGGTACGCTCGAGGTCATGAGGCATTGCGTATACAGGGTGGCCAGTTTCTCTAGAATAATCTGTCCCCCATCCTTCAACAAATCTGCTGTTACCTGATCCTCTCCAGCTGCCTTCCCCCTTTGCATATCCTACTCTATCATAACCGACTCTAATTAATATTTGGGAAGCTGCATAGCGATGCGTGGCATCAAGTCCCGCACAACCGCGTGAAGCAGAGGACGTTGCAATTCTAGATGTACTGCGCCCACCGCGAAAGGCTAAGAAAAACACCCACATAAGCATAGCAGAGAAGTCGCTACGTCAGGCGTCTCGTCTGATAACTGTAGAAGCATCATTCAAAACACACGGAACTGTTTTCCACTTCTGGCGGCGTTTTCTCTACTTCCTTTGGAAATAAAACATTGTTGATCCATAAATATTTTCACAAGCAACGGTTAAATTTGTAATTTTCGCTTTCCTTCCTGTTTTGCTGCTGCCTCAGCTCTCTCCATTAGTAAATCCCTTAATTTCCGAGTTCCTTCCGCCTATTCTTTCCAGTTGCCAATTTTGCACGAGAAGTACTGTACAATTAAGGAAAACCCAGACGAGGTAACAGGTGACAGTCATATTGCTTATGGGTTTAAGGGTTATCGCACGGTTTGTTTATGGACGCTGACTCGCATTATTTTACCTTCAGCCTTATCTAACCCATCTCGCGGGTATATGGGTCCGAGGATCTGCTAGCGTTGCGGCGAGCTGCCACTCGAGAAAATAATGAGGCAAAAGGAAAAGTTAAGCGGAAGCTTTAGCTTGGGCCTGTTAGGAATGGCCGCACGGGGTGGCGACGTGCCAGCTTTCAGCCCGCTGCACGTGTTCCAATCCCACCAGACGGGGCGCACTTCAGAGAACTGTGGATGACCGGCAGCCATGTGGCGCGTGGTCAGCTCAGGAATGTGGCACTTGGCCGCGCCACCCGGGACAAAGCAGAGTTATACGAAGCCCTCTGACGTCGGCTCCGGCCCTTTTCACCTGTGTGTATGTGCGGCACGTTGATCTGAGTCATCATCCTCCTCCAACAGCCCTCGCCCTCCTCTAAAAGGGCGGGTCATCTACGGTGACGTCGAACGGTGACGTCGAACGATGACTGGACGAACGTTTCCGTCCACTGGGACTCAATGGGGGGACCAAGGGCTTATAAGCAGCGGTTGCCGGCTGCTAGAGTGTGCTCGTCGTCGGGAGCTGAGTGCTCGTTGTCGTGCTCGAGATGTACTAGTGAGCTTTGTGCTCGTAAGCTGTTTGCTGTATGTTAGTCTTGCGGGCTCCATATGGGAGTCACGCTAGACTGTCGATGTACCTCATGTTTTAAATGTAAATACTGCCAATAATTCCTGCTCGCCTAATCCTGTCGCCCCAAGGTCCTCGCTACGACTACGACCGCTCCAATCCCTATAGGCCCAACTCCAAAGCGGCCTATTCAAATACATGTAAAACACAAAAACGTTTCTCTGAGGTAACCCCTTGGCTGATTTTAATGAAATTGGTTGCATTTGTTAGTGAAAGTTAAACCCTAGTGACTCTTGGTAGCGGAATCTCGATTTTGGGCCTCAATTTTGTTAAGAGAATTTTCAAAAATTGGGAAGTTTGAAAAAAAAAAGAGAAGCAGGACGTTTACAAATTCATAGCTCACCATCAAGAAAGATATCGCAGTTCTGTAAATGGCATCCATTAGGTCATTCAAAGCGGACAAATTTGATGTGTCGTTTTACATCTTACGTGAATTTGTGACGTTGTTTACGAGGGTTCTGCAAAAGTTGTAATTACATATTAATACATTTTTGAGGTTCATGTGTAACATATCAATTTTGTCCGCTTTAGATGTGCTATCAGATACAATTCACAGAATTGCGATATCATTTTTTCTTGCTGAGTTACGAAGTTCTAAACTTGATAGTTTCGTCTTCTGAAAATTTGCGATTCTTGCCAATTTTTATAAAAAATGTATGACTGAAATCGGAAATGAGAAACAACAGTCACTAGATTTTAAGTTTTTATTTTAAATGCAGCAAACGCCGTCGAATTTGGTGCAGTGGTTGCCGAGAAAAACGAATTCTCCTTTTACATGTATTTAGATAGGAGCACTCGAGGTAAAGCTTCCTCGTAAGCGCAACCCGTTCCATGAGCATACAAACCGAATATCTTTCCTAGTCCTTGGATCACTCCCAACAAAGAAAGCTGAACTAACGAAGCCACAGCGATATATATATATATATATATATATATATATATATATATATATATATATATATATATATATATATATATATATATATATATATATATATATATAAACGAGAAGAGAGGGGGTTAACCAAGGGACCCGATATTTATTAGTCATATGATGAGAAGCCAACAAACACTGACACGAAGTACAACATAGGGGAAATTGCATGTGCTTAATAAATGAAATAAAGTAATGATAAATTAATGCAAATTAAAGTGGATGAAAAAACAACTTGCCGCAGGTGGGAACCGAACCCACAACCTTCGCATGTCGCGTGCGATGCTCTACCAATTGAGCTACCGCGGCGGCGTTTCCCCGTCCACTTTCTTGGGTATCTGCACCTTGGTCCCTTGGTTAACCCCCTTTCTTCTCGTTTATTACATAACGAGGGTCTCGAATCCGGCAACATTGATGCCTTCAGGTAGCATATATGGGTTTATTGACCAGTTGCCTTCACCCGAAAAGATCACGTTCTCGTGACGCCTGCGGCAAAAAAGACGTTCCACGTCCGCCGCCAAGGTCTGTGAGTGGGGGCGCTGGCTAACACTCCCAGGGTTCTACTAGTACACATAAATACCCAAGAAAGTGGATGGGGAAACGCCGCCGCGGTAGCTCAATTGGTAGAGCATCGCACGCGACATGCGAAGGTTGTGGGTTCGGTTCCCACCTGCGGCAAGTTGTTTTTTCATCCACTTTAATTTCCATTAATTTATCATTACTTTATTTCATTTATTAAGCACATGCAATTTCCCCTATGTTGTACTTGGTGTCAGTGTTTGTTGGTTTCTCATCATATGACTATATATATATATATATATATATATATATATATATATAGAGAGAGAGAGAGAGAGAGAGAGAGACTTTATTTATTTTTTTCGAACAGCTTACACAGGCAGCTTGTAAGCGCTATCGGACGGTAGCTTGTTACCAAGGTTGGGTCTTTACCCTGTTTGAAGACTGGGACAGCGATAGCTTCTTTCCATGCAGCTGGAAGCTGTCCCGCTGCCCAAATGTTATTAAAGAGAGCGAGCAATGTAATTTATGTGTCTGTTTGCATGTTCTGGATCATGTGATACATGATTAAAATTAAGTTAAATTATGAGGTTTTACGTGCCAAAACCACTTTCTGATTACGAGGCACGCCATAGGGGGGGACTCCGGAAATTTTGACCACCTGGGGTTCTTTAACGTGCGCCTAAATCTAAGTACACGGGTGTTTTCGCATTTCACCCCCATCTAAATGCGGCCGCCATGGCCGGGATTCGATCCCGCGACCTCGTGCTCACCAGCCTAACACCATAGCCACCGAGCAACCACGGCGGGTGTGATACATGATCATGTTTGATCCCGGCCCAGATATTTTGCAGGTATTTAATGCAACTCCAAGCTCGGTAATATTGAATGGGCTGTTATATAGATTGATGTCACCGCATTTGCGGTCTAGTGTCTTGGGTTCTTCGATTGCTTTGTAATAAATTAATGTCTGCGAATAGTGAGTGGAGCTAGACACGTGCTTAAAATGTTTACTAAGAGGATCTACTTGGTCTTCCAACCCGTTTCCTACCACAAAGAGCAGCCCATTTCCAAACCGTTTCTAACCACAAAAGGCAGCGGATACGGTTTCTGCCCTTTCAGCTTTCTGAGCAAATTCCACTCTTCTGCTTCTTGTGTTATACAAATTCATTCTCCAAAGAAACCTCCCCCAGCTTCCTCTCCTAGCCTTCCGTCACGTGTGTTTTCCTTGTGATTTACACTGTGTAAATTTAAAAAAAAGCTTTCTGTAGTTGTGTGTCGGCGCAGAATGCCCCGTGGTTTGTTTTGCTGTTTTCGAGCTTTCCTGCAGTCCTCGTTCCACTAGGAAACTCGTCTTCCACTTGAAGAACCTTTCTTTTTTTTAGGGATGAACTTTTCTACAGCGTCAATAATGAAAGCGGCAAAATGTGATGCAGCATGATCTACAGTAAAATAATTCATAACATTTCAGGATAAATAGGTTGATTCCTTAAAACATTTCCAATCAGCTGAAGCTAGTTTCAAGCGAGGGACAAGTGGAGGGGGTCGTCTCCAAATGGATTTTTCATGACATGTCATTATCAATCAGGAAAAAGAGAGGCAGAGCCAATTGACAGGTCTATTGATGAATATGAATTATAATGGAAGTTGCAATATCTCGGTTCCTTCTTATTGAAGGCGCACGCACCAGAGTTCACAAGGAAGTTTTCTATGAGTTGACCTCTCGCATCGCATCGCGGGATTCCCCCCAAAGAGTGTGATGAGCGTTAAAGTCACCCGATGATCATCTATGGTTCTCAGGGCTAGTCGATTAGGCTGTAAAATCCTGTTTTACTGAGGTGATAGTTGGGCGGTATGTATATGGAGCAAATGGCTATCACCCTGTTGAACAAAATTGCTCGCATATAAATAGCCTCTAGGGGCGTATGAAGGGCAATTTGCTGGAAAGTAAAAGGCTTATTTGTAGCTATAGCTACTCCTCCAGACAAAGTAGAAGCGTTGTCACTGTGTTTTTGGAAAATGGCATATTGCTTGAAAAATTTCTATTGTGTAGGCTTTAAGTGCGAATCTTGAACACACAGCACCTTCGGTTAAATTTATTGGTGAGTTCTGTGATGTCGTCGAGGTTGCCATGAAGTCCGCTGACATTCCATTGCAGTATGTTGCAGACGATGTTTGTGCGGTGTGTCTGGTGTAAAAAGAATAACTTAACTTACAGAGCCCCATTGGGGCCCTGTCATTCGACATTTTTCTCTTTTTGGAAGGATCGCGAGAGTCTCGCCGCTCCTTAGGCGCTGGCGGCGGCGCCTGGCCGGTTATTATGTACATCGCCTCTGCTGAGTCGCGGTACATGCGCTCTTGCGAGCACTGTGTTTGACACGAAGGCCTCGTCTCGGGAGACGAGAGCTTTGAGGCCGCTAGCCCGGAGGTCGATGGCCCCGTCTGCTGGGGTGGTGGAGTGGCGCTAGTAGCGCTGTCTCCAAGGGGGCGGATGGCGTCACTGGCGGCTCACTGGGTGTGGGCCGGACAGACGCCGGAAGGCTGGCGCGTCCCATAGACAAAGCTGTAATTGGGCAGGTATGACACCCGCCTTTGTGCCTCTTTAAACGAAATATTCTCTTTCACTTCGACAGATAAATTTCCTTCTTTTCTTTTTTCTCTAATGGGCACGACCGCGAGTACGCGGTGTACTCCCCATCACAGCTCCCACAGTGGAAGGAGTTTTCATACTATTCAGAAGAGTGCTCATGAGCACTGACTGCATTTAGCACACGTTTGGCAGCCTCGGCTGTTATGTAAGGTGTGGTCAAGTCGCTGGCATTTGAAACATGGTAGAGGGTTTGGGACATATGGTCTTACCCGGATCGTCACGTGCCCTGTCTCAATATTCTCAGGAAGCACACTTGAACTAAAGGCAAGCATCAGGTGCTTGGTCCTCATCGCTTTGTTGTCGCTCCTTAGCTTAATCCTCTTAACATTGATTACATTTTCCTCACTCCAGCATTCTAATAATTCAGCTTCTGTCAGCTCCATCAAGTCACCATCGGAAACACCACCATGGGTCGTGTTCACCGTGCGGTGCGGGGTCACTGTCACTGGGATGTCTTCGAATGACACTAGCTTAGGCAGATTTTCCCGTCGCTTCTTTTCACAGAGCTCCAGAATGAAATCACCGCTGGCCATCTTTGATTATTTATAGCCTGCGCCAGTAACTTCAGTAAGTGATTTGGCCACTACAAAAGGTGAGATCATGCTTACTGTCTTTTCTGAAAAAGGGTGCACACTTCATCGGTGCACCCTTTTTTGTGGGGGCCATTAAGGAACGGGGGCAAAGAGTTTGTCACAATTGCGTGAGTATTTTTCGGCAATAATGCCAGCTATCCACCATGGAGCCCTACAAGAGGGGTAGCTTTATGCCCTGCAGAATTTAGGGATAAAAGAGATGTTCGCCGACGATTTTTGTCGTGTATATATATATATATATATATATATATATATATATATATATATATATATATATATATATATATATATATATATATATATATATATATATATATATATATATATATATATATATATATATATATAATGTGCGTGTATGTGTGTGTGTGTGAAAATTATATACAGGGGATGATTAAACCGGTGACAGACGCCAAGAAAATTGCCTTAACGATTCCAGCTCTCGCCGGGTGAAATCAGGATAAAAGGTGCGTTTTGATTACTATTGCTTTAAATTACTCGCACATAACACTCTATACGCGTGATTTGGCCAAACGATGCGAATTGAAGCGTCCTAGGGTTATCCAACTGGTTAATGGCACTTGTGATGCGTTCTAGCAGTTTCCACTTCAGCGACGCACGTCTTGTTGTCTTTGGAAATAAACGAACGAGTGAAAAGAATAACCACTAGATGTATGGTATTATAGAGAAATGTTTAAAAATGCTAGAGAGTGACGCTGAGTTTTTTACAGCACATATAAAGAGACACTTAGAAGTCTCTGAGCACGAGTGGTCGCTTTTAACCCCATAAACACCATGGAAATTTAATTATTTTATTTGTTTATTATAAGCACTTCTGCTCTCGTTCGGGAGCGCGGCAGGTGGGCAATACAGGGTTACAAGGCAAATAATTAAAATAATAATCAAAGAAAGGCAAACATAATTAGTTATACAATGTGAAAGGAACAAAACAATTGACGAGTAAAACTAGGCAGGAACACACACACACAAAAAGAACAGAGCCAAACCTAATCACATAAGGAGGCCTTAGAGAAAATTAAATGCATTAGTTAGCAAAAGTGAACTATCACCTAAAAGGAGAAAAACATAAATGAAGAAGCAATACGAGTATGCAGGCAAAATGTATCACAGTTTCACATAGCGGCAGAAACTAGACGTGCAAAAGAAAAAAAAAAGAAGTGCTAGCGCACATCACGACGTAGACACAGCGTAATCTGTTATCCTTTATATATATATATATATATATATATATATATATATATATATATATATATATATATATATATATATATATATATATATATATATATATATATATCTTCTATGCTTGCATTGAACTCTGATAGCAATACACTGTTTGACGCAAATGAAATGTGAAACAAAGGCCTGTACTCACCTCGTAAAACGCTTTTGTTCGGCTGGACTCCACCACCGAAAGTGCAAAAATGGCAAAAAATGTGGGGATATAAACCGGTAGGTGTTTCTCAGTAGTCATCTTGAGGACGGTGATTCTGCGAAGTGTGATATGCGGTATGTACGTGGCGCATTTACATACAGATGCGCTTTATGCACATACAAGTTTTATCGCAATATCCTGGCTTTTTCTGTGCGCTCTTTATCGGTATTTCGGTATTTTAGCATTTTAGTTAAGTATATTTTGTTTCATTTGTAATGGTTCTTGAATAGCAAACCTGAATTCAAGCGTGAATTAAGTGTGGTCAAGACCTACGAATGTATTTTACACTGAAAGTAGTCCTCGCGAAAGAATGAGTACCGAAATAGGTCGGCGCTTTTACTTTTTTTCCCAGAAATGCAGGACGAGAAGCGTGCTGCACACCTGCCACCCTCTTTCAATGACTGTTCGCACACGCTGCGTTAATAAATGGACATCGTTGTTTAAAGGATTAAATAACTCCGACGGCCACAGTCAAGAATTAGGATTCAATTTAAATATGAAAGCGGCCTATTTGAGAACATCCTTGGCAAACTTCGGCTATGTGGTAATAAAATATGGGGTTCTTGTACAGCTTGAATGCCTCAATGTTTCACCCATTGAAATTAGCAGCTGAAAGTTGCCATAGATGTTCCCAAATAGGTCCTCCTTATGCATGAACAAAATCCTAATTGACAATTACGTTGCTTGGAGGGATGCGACTTCTTAGACTCTGATGCTCATTCAGTTAAGCGGCACCGAACAAACGGCCCCTAAAACAGGGCCTAGGCATGTGGCTTGCGTCACGACCCGCAATTTGTGGAGGAACACTGTTCCCTATATTCTAGAGCGTTTACCTGCTCAAAACCTCAACACGAGGAAGTGGATGGCCATGCCACCCATTGACATAAGTGGCCACAGCACTTCACTAACGTCCGACGACAATTGTTGAGAAGCCTATAGAAACATTTTTAGCCAATTTCCAGCGCTATGCTCAACTCGGTGGGATGGAGAAAGAGTTTCGAGTCGAAGATTGTTTGAAAATATCCCAATATCCGGATATGTCCCCACTTACACAATGCGAAAGACCGTTGTGAAATACGTGCCCCGCGGAAATCTAACAGGGCATTGGCTTCGCAACAAATTTAAATTGCCTTCTTTGCTGCTACGATCCCCTGTGTAAAGGTTACGATGCTGCTGTTCACGTTGTTCGCCTTGTATAATTCGGCGAGTCGAACGTAGCCCGCAACACAGCCACGTGAGGCGCTGTTTCTGTAGCGCATGCGCACAAGGGCGGCACGAGCGAGCGCTTTTTCGTTTGGCGCCTCCAGTGCATTCTCCAGTGCATTCGAACTGAAGGCTGCAGCATGCTGCCAGTCAGCTAAGAAAGCGCAAAATGCACTCTCGTATAGCGCCTCCGGCGTGACGTAGGAAATGTTCGATTCCCGCACTGGTCGCGCCAAAGTGCGCCGAACACCGTCAGGCACGCTGGTTGCGCGCTAGCGCTGGACTTCGACCCGGCTTAACGCAATTGTGCCGTGCGTGACGCGCGCCCGCATTATGCCGAACTATATGCGCAGGGACATTCCGATGCCTGGCCCTTAAGGTGGATACACACGGGAGGGCGAAATCCCGCCTGCTCCGCGGACAAAATGGTGACGTCATCACTTGAATCCGGCGCGGACGAGTTAGGTCGCATTCCCACAGCCGGAGCGCCGTTTGCGGAATCCGCGTGCTTACTCTCGACTCCAACGCCACGCGCGTTGCCAAATTGCTGGGTACGAGTGCGCATTCCAAGATAGACAGCTATCGGAGGCGGCGTTTGTCCGCGTTGGCTGTTCTACTCGAAGTGAGTGAAGACGTCTAGGTGAAGGCTGTAAAAAGAGAACGATTATGCTGGAGGAAACCACGGATATCGAAGAATACGCTTTGTGTTCAGAGCTTGCTTTGTTAAGATCTGCTCGAGTGTGATCCGGACGAATACAAGCACCTACTGCGCGTCAGCAGCACGCAGTTTTTTGAACTTCTCGATATATAATCGAGCGGCAAGAAACCATCGTGAGACCATCTGTGCCAGCGAAGGCACGGCTTCAAATCACTCTTCGCTTTCTCGTTGCAGGTAAGCACTAGCGTTTGCTTCAATTTGAAGTATCAAGTGTCACTTTTCATGAGGCGCGCTGACTTTTAAATCGAAGGCATCCCCCAGCTTTCTCGGCTGTGACTGCTGCCGCTCTCTTGGGAAGTGCGCGCTTCACGTCGCGTGTAATGTGCGCGTGCACTTATTTCCGTAGCCCGTGGACGCAGGAATAAAACAAAAAAAAAGAACCAAACCACTCTTTAGCGTCCTACATCTCTGTGCAATGTGTACAATGACAAACACATCTTCGTTGTGACGTGACTGCCCTTACCTCTCGCAGAGAACAGTTCGTGTATTTCGGCGTAGACATAGCAAATGCTAGGGCACATCAACAGTACTGAATTGTTTTGACTGCACGGCGCATGAACATCGTATAAACATGTTGCATAAGAATGTTGGAAATATGGTGAAATAAAGACAACTGTGTGTATGGAATTTAGTTTCATAGCATGAAAATAGACGCTTTATAAGAGATTAGCCTTACACAGATTCCAGTGTGAATATCAGATGTGCATATTTTATTCGAATGCGGAGTTCTGTCTTTCTTTGTTAATTTTTAGCGTAACCAACAATTTCTTGTTTTTCTTTTTTTAATAGAATAAACGCACTACTCCTTAAGCTGACAGTTCAGGGAGGACACTCAACTGTCAACCAGCTCATAGAAGACATGTGTGGCAATCTTCCTGGAGCCGAAAGACGAATTTTTGAAGACCCCAAGTCTGACGGAGAGTGGTCTGGAGCCATGCAAGACATCAAAATGGCAGTTCCCCAATTGTATTGGTGCGATAGATGGAAAGCATATGTGCATCATCAAGCCAAATATTCCGGCTCTTTGTATTTCAACTACAATAAAACCTTCAGCATAGTGCTATTTGCGCTTGTCGATCTGAACTATAGGTTTCGCTATTTGGACATTGGCGCCCCTGGTTCACAAGGTGATGGCGGAATTTGGCAGTCAACACCTCTGCGAAAAGCAATTGATGAAATAAAAATGCGGGACTGCCCAAAACCGTAAAAGTGGCAAGTTCACCGGATCTTCAAGCGCCCCCGGTTATTGTTGGAGATGATGCTTTTGCTCTGGTTGAAAATTCCTGAACGTGCGGCGTTTGTTCGCGAAAATCGTTTTTAGAAACTCTGCAGAGGTTCAATCAGATAAAGAAAACACAATGGTTCAAATCTAGAAGAGCATTCCCAAAAATGAAGTAAATGTTTCGGCTACATAGTTCATATTGAACTGGTAACATGCTGCTGACCACAAAAGAAAAAAGAGACAGGGCTGAGCGCAGAAATGACAGAGCGCCCTGCCCTCTCTCTTTCTTTATTTTTTGGTTACGCAGCACGTCATTATCCCAAAAATGAAGTTATAGCAAATAATACACACCGACAGAGTAAGGCGCTGATTATTCATGCCGCTGAGCCATTTCGAGAGCGATCTCTTGCCATAGCCTGTTACGCAGCTGCGCGCTTGCATAATCGGCGTGCTCTATATTCAATAGCGCTGCGAATCCATTAACAAGAGCAAAAAAAAAAGTGCCGGTTGCTTCGTCACTTAGCATTTTCTTGTGCACCTCACTCATGTTGAGGTCACGCAGGCTGCGCGGTCTAAATAGAAATGCGCGCGCAACCACGACTCGCCTTTGCCGCTGCACCACAACAAAAGCACATGCGGTCACTCCTGCACACTCCTGCACAACAAAAACACACGTGGCATCAGGCCACGGATGCATCAAGACGACAACACGCCCTCGTTGCCACGCCAACCCGTCCAATGTTGGCAGATTTGACGCTGACTACGTTAAATTGAGGCCAGACGACCGCCAAACGGACGGATGGAAATACCGGCGAGCATTTTCAATCCGGACCGCGAGCGGAGGAGGCCGGACAAGGCGAGGGCGGCAAGTTTCGATGACGCGCGCGTCACGTGATGCGCCATCCGCTGCGAAAATTCCTCCTCCGTCCGGTCGTGTGAATGCACCTTTAGCTGCCCCAGCACACCAGAAGCAGTGAAGTCAAAAGCCATATGATTATTCAATTAAAGATGGAATGACGCAATGAGACTTCTCATTGACAAAAAAAAAAAAAAACACTCATGACAGCGCTTTTGCAGTCGCTGGCACTCAGATGCCCGGGCGTGATGAACCGATGATTGCTGCGACGACAGCCAGTCGCGGATGACACTTACTTGAAGAAAGTTTTGTGAATGCGGGCTCAGAACATGCCGCTGTTCTGTATCAGTAATCAAGTTAGCAGGGTTTTAGTATATTTCCTCGGCGGCATTAGAAGTTTATCGTGCAAAAAAAGCTATACGACCCACTTACCGCTGTGGTCTTGCTTTGTTTTGTTGAAGGTTTACCTCACTGCAGTAGGGTGACTGAATTCTGGCGAATAACTTGAATGCATTCATGCTACTTTGTGATGCGCCTTTATATCTCATATCCAGGCCGCTTGGCATTGAGGCATGTAGGCCACTATAAAATAAAACGTTTGTCCTGTTTTTCTAACCGAGGTTAGGTTAGAAACAGCGAAGTGCTGGCTAACTTTAACTATCCTTTTGTGCATCAAATAACCGTTGATGCTGGATTATATGTATTGGCCTATTTATTAATTTATTTACTTCATTACTAATTTTACTATCCCAATGTAATATTTATTTATTTACTTAAGTGTTCCTTACAAGTACTTTTACAAACTTGCCCAAACTTGCATTCTTACCTTACTGGCCTCAGCCACAGCGCAATCATACTAATTGCCTCCCCTGAGGCAATTAGTATGAACGGCAGTGCATAAATATAGCACTAACATACTTCAAAAAAATGACATATAACACTAGCAAAGGTATCGCATCTTCAAAGTACGATCAATAATAATACTAATAGCAATAATATTCAATCATTTATTTATTTACCGTGCTACCATGCCAAGGTTTGTGCGCTGGCGCACGCATACATAACCAAAAAAAGAAATCTGGAGATAAGCATAACACTTCAGAAAATAAGAGTGTACCTACAAAAAAGCGCTAGGTGAATACAAAAAAAAAAGAAATAAAGGAGAAAGGTCGTTAAACAATGCTTGAAACTATGACACAACAAGGCAATGCTAGGAAAAGAACAATGACAGCCGGTTATGAAAAATATAAAGATCATCATGAAGATAAGCCTTATAAAGGCTGAGTATTCTGTGGACAGTTGAGTGCTGGTGATCGCAGGCAGGAGCACGGAAAGATCTATGTTCTCTGGTAATTTTTCGTGGCATACGAAACATGATACAACTCAGGAGTTCGAGGCAGGTGAGGACACCAGAAGGAGTTTGAAAAGAAACAAAAGGTCAGCGCAATTACATCAGCAGCGAAGTAATGCCAGTGACAACAATCCAACACTGCTAGAACAAGGTCCAGTGTCCGTGTTAGCAAAGCGTGATGATATATGCTCAAAAACTTTTTCTGGACCCGATCTACAATTTAACTGTCGGATCTAGAAAAGCCATTCCGAACTATTGACACGCGTTCGAGTGGAGGAAAAGAGATTGTTGTGGACAACTTGCGGAACAGTTTAGCAGACTTGAATTCCATCGATAGTCTCCGAACAGAGCCCAGGGAGCAGATACCCCGCATTGAAATGCGTTTAGTGTGATCGGAAAAGTGTAATGTTGTATCAGAAAGTACACCGAGATCACTGATCTCAAAGACATTACCCAACGGTATAGAATCTACAGAATAAGAAAAATAAAAGACCTGCTGTTTTGCGTCACTTTAGTCTTGGCAGCATTCGAGGTAAGTTTATTATCTTTGCACCATTAGAAAAAGAAGTCCGACTGCAGGGTGCGACAGTCATCAACAGTGTGAATTTTCTTTTAAAATTTTAGCAGCATTGGCATGTAAAAGGAAAGAACAGTTTCGAATTGCGGAAAGAACGTCATTTATAAAATGTAAATGAAGGAATAGTCTTAATACTGATCAGGCACATACCCAGGATATCTTTTCGGGGGGGGGGAGGGGGGTTAGAAAGAGTTGCCCATGGTAACTCTTTCTATGTAAATGAGGGGGGGGGAGGTACCTTTACTAACACAAATGCTAATAATGCCCACCATTCGCCATAAAGACACGTAAACCAGCAAAAGAGAATTGAAATAAGGTGTGCCTCACAGGTACGCCCATGAGATAAACTTCTCCTTTACTTGGCGAACAAGAAACCGCATGAAATGGAGTCCCGCAAGACAGAAGCGCAGGAAGAACGCTGCCAAGAACAAGCAAACATGCGAAAGTATAAAATAAAGATTTCTAGTTGCGTTTCTTCAATTAGCCCTGGAAGAATTATAGAGAAATACATATCATTGCGGAACAATCACAGTTCTTTTGGATCCCTCGTTTAGGACTCTACCAATTTAAGTGCCAAAACCAACTCGCGTTGTTATTTGGAAAATTGGGTAACGATGCGCGGCCTCCAGTCCCACACAACCGCGTAACGCGGAGGACGCTGCGGTTCTAGACGTGCTGCTCCCACCGCGGAAGTCGAGGCGGCTCGACTGATAACCGTAGAAGCGTGATTGGAAACACACGGAATTATTTTCCACTTCTGGCGGCGTTTTCTCTACTTTCTTTTTAAATAAAGAGATGTTGATCCATAAATATTTTCACAAACAACGGTTAAATTTTTTTAATTTTCACTTTTCCTTCCTGTTTGGCTGTTGCCTTGGCTCTCTCCTTTAGCAGATCGCTTAATTTCTCAACTCCTTGCAACACTTTTTTCCAGTTGCCAATTTTGCAGCACAAGTGCTGTACAACTAGTGAAAAGCCAGACGAGGTAACGGGTGACAATCATATTGCTTATGGTTTTAACGGTTACTGCAGGGTCTGGTGATGGACGCTGTTTCGGATTATTTTATTTTCCACCTTATCTAACCCAGGTATATGCTTCCGAGGATCTGCCAGCATCGTGGCGAGCCGTCACTCGAGGAGATAATGAAGCAAAAGGAAACGTTTAACGCAACTGGCGATTTCTCCGACCGCAACTCATTCCACAAGCATACAGACCAGCTGACTACGAATCGAGTTCTTTCCCTGGTCCCTGGATAAGTCTATACAAAGAAGGTTGAAATAACAAAGCAGCAGCGATGGGCGTGATCGTTGAATACATGGTGACATATAAGGGTTGTGTTGGGCAATAAAAATTAGTAAAAGTTAAATAATTAAAATAGGAAACTAAGCCCTGCCTGCTGCACCGAAGTATTGCAGGCTGCCAAATTAGAAAAATAAATGAAAATGACGTGGTCAAATAATATTGTGAAGAAAAAAAAAATGGGGGGGGGGGAGTCTACCACCAGGGGAACCACGGCCAAGGGAACGGATGGTTGCGGGATTTATTATTCATGAATACTATACATATTATCAATATTGTCTGTCTTGACGTACAATTGTCTTCTTCTGTTCCGTAATATTGCATGCATACTTATACAATGTTAATTTCTTCGTTGTCTTTTCTTGACTCACAATATTTTCTTTCTTCGTCTTCAATTGCTTGTGTCCTCTTGTCTAGTCGGTTATCTTCTGTCCGTCATGTCTTGTCGTTATCTTCTTTCTTCTGGCGTCTTCTTTCCAGGGTGAAATACAAATTTTCTTTTTTTTTGCTCTCTCTACCGGTTTCCACAGCCTACAGAAGTCCAGATTGCTTTAACTGCCTGAATTAAATGATACCGATTGTAAAACCTAACATCTGAACTAATTCCTTCACTGCTTTTTTTTTTCATTCGAGTCTGTAAATGTTTGATTTTATGCTAGCTCGTCTTTTCTTTTCCTCAAAGTATTTAGTTTGGTTTGTTAAATGATATAACTATGTACTATGTATATATATATATATATATATATATATATATATATATATATATATATATATATATATATATATATATATATATGTATATATCATATAGATTTAACATGTCTACACGTGTGTACGTTTCGCATGTACTTACTCCTACTACACTTCTATATATTTTCTGATTTTGTTTTGTTATTTTCTTACGTTCTACTGAATTCACCTCGAGTTAATCGCACGGGCACCGAATCAATGAGAAAACTTGCCTTCAAACCCCAGGAGACGCCGATAACTACCGCCATCCAAAAGGAGTAAAAAAAAAAAAATTGACAACCATCCCACTCTGTGAAGATGGAATGGCCGCGAGAACTGACGACAGTCAAAACTCTCCAACGAAAAGCAAAGTGCTTCACTTTCTCCGCGGGTCAACACGACAGAGGTGCAATGCCGGGCCGACCAGCGGCGGAGGTGAAGCAGGCATTAAGCATTCCCCATACGTGTGCCGATCCCGAAAATAGTGAAATACGGCACCCACCAGTGGCGGAGGTGAAGCATGCGTTAAGCACTCCCCATTCGTGGGTCCATCCCGAAGATTTGAAGCATTACAGGTTCCGAAGCATTACAGGTTCCCGATCCCACAGAGGTAATTGTAATGTAATTCCGTTTTTTTCCTCGTATACTAGTGTTTTATAAGTCAAGAGCCTAGTAGATGCACTAGCTCGATGGCAAATTGCACCTGATAGAACTAATGGATTCACGTGCTTTGATCGTTATGGTGACGCTGTCATGATTCTAAGTTAAATTTGATCTTAAGTATACTCCCAAGTAATTTGCCGCGGTTACGGCTTGAATGGGCACATGATTTAAAAATTACAGACGTGGCTCTGAGATGCCAGTTTTCGTAAATGTGTTGGCAATAATTTTCGGTACCATTATTTTCATCTGCCGATCACTACACCATTTTGAAAGCTGAGTAAGCTCCATTGGAAAGTAGCAATTTTGAGTGTTAGTCATATTTGTAAAAATAATCCAGTCATCCCTGAATACATTATGCAAAATAAGGGGTGAGAGGTGCAGGCAGGACACGAGAGAAGAGAAGTTGACAACACGAACCCCCCGCCCCTTTTTTTTGCATAGTGAATCCTTACAAAATAGCTCAGCTTTCTGCCGTTCTAAAAATCCCCGAGTAATTAAATAGTAGAGGACACGTTACTATTAATGTCACTGACGTGTTCATGTACCCTGTATATTGGGCATCTGCCCAAATACATCTACCCTGTATATTGGGCATATCCCATCAGAGCCCAGTGCAGAGTTCACTGGTAGTCTGTCAATGACTGCCGTAATACCCTCATCGGTTATAAGAACATCAGGAATAGCTGAATCTATTGATGAAAAAGGAAGATCAGTTGGTTGCGGATTTTTATTTTCTGAAGATGGAACATAAAACTAAATTGAATTCTTTCTGCGACCTCTGAAGGGAGAAGAAGCGTGCTGATTTAAACAGTAAAATGGACGATTATGAGCAATTGAGAATATTAACTTGCCAGAATTTTTGCTTTGCCAGGGTAAATCGGGTTTAAATAGAGAGGCATGAAAGCGTACGTCATCGGCTACTATATTTCACTGCTATAAAAAATAAAATTTGTGTGAAATAAAAAAAAAATCAATTGTACAACACATAGCGTATAGGTTGTTCCCTCCGTCGCTCCCGTTTTTTTGGCGCTTCACTTGCAGTATGTCGGACCAACAAGGCCAAATTTATACTTCAACAAAGCCAAATTCCGCCCCCATCGGAATGCGCTCGTCACGACCGAGAACGAACCTGCGGCATCGTGTTCTGCCACACAGTACCGCAGCCCATGAGCTACTACAGTAGGTGGCTAAAACAAAAGCTCGCTGCATTATGTTCTCAGTCTCTAACTGCAACAATATTAAATTCAGGCAGCTTTGCCTAAACAGTCGTCTAAGCGGTTGGCTGACTCTTTCACGGTCTTTCTTACCACATGTTTTTCTTCTTTATTCCAAACAGCACCACTGTCCGCCATCGTGGACGTTTCATTTATAAAATTAAGCCAGAAAATATAAACGAAAATATTGCGGTTAAACTGAAATAATCAATTGCCGCGAGAATTGCCTAATGTAGCCCTACCAACTACTCTTGACGAAAACCTGCAAGGAAAGGTGCACTTTGAACGTTACTTCAACGCCTCATATGTGACTCACGGATCCATGTATTGTAACACTCCGCCCTGAACGATACCATCCTGCCACTTGTTACACGAATTCTAAAAGCCGTAGAAAGCATCTTTTGGAGGCTGTTCAGATGGCACCTTTTAACCACTTATTCAAATAAGTCGCCAAAATATCCCTTTCAGAGCTTCCACTTCAGCGACCCGCACTTTGTCGGAGTCTTGAACAAACAAAAAGTATACGAAATAAACCAGATACCTAGAATGCCAGATCATAAGGAAAGGAGTTGAAAATGCTGCGAGCTAACGGTGAGCTCTCAGTATCTCAGAGAGGCACTCGCGTTTTGTGGCCTTTATCTGGACAGCTAACTTGAAAGAAACGCAAAATGAGCTTATACTCACATCGTAAAACGCTTTGGTCCGGCTACATTCCACCGCCGAAAGTACGAGGGTTGCTAGAAAGGCAAACATTTAAACTGGCTGGTATTTCTTAATAGACATCATGAAGAGGGTGATCCTGCAATGCGAGGCATGTGGGGCAACGATTACATGGCGCGCTTTATATACAACTGCATGTGTTTTTCGCTCAACTGCAGCTTAATGATGTATGGTGGCCTTTTTTGTAGTTGTTGTTTTCTTTTCTATCTTTCGGATACATTGTGTTTTCGTAAGGCATTTTCTATTTGAATTGTCCTAATAGATGAATATAAGGCGTAATTCAAGGGAGAGCTAGGGGTGAAGGTCCTTGGCTCGATTTTACGTTGACAAAAAAGCTACGTTTACATAATTGGTACGAAAATGGGTAGCTAGTCTTAATAAAGGCGCGTTGTCGCCACTTACTAATTTAGAAAAACAAATAAAAGGTATACGCTTAACAAAATATTCCACCATGTCGATTTCACAGCTCATATGCAGCATCAACCTTCGAAGAAGTGACAATGATTAACGAGATTATCCTGTTTAGTACGTGGACGTGATTTTCGTACCTCAATAGAACAGACCACGCTGTTTAGTTGGCAATTTTTTTTTTGTTCTTTCATGCCCAATATTTTTCTGTTTTCTTTTGCCGCCTCAAATCGAAATCAGAGCCCGCTGTTCCTATACCTTCATTTACGTAAAAGCCTTTGCTTGGCCACTAATTTGGTGCTTGTCACTTATGACTGCTCTCGGTGCGGTCAGGGGACGATCACCGCGGCGATGACCGATCGCGGATGATAGCTATGAAAAAAATTTTTTCGAATACGGGGCCACAATTCATTGCTGCTGGCCCCTTACTATCATATAATACATGTTAACAGCAGTTCAGACTGTTTCCTTGTCGACTTGTGAACTCACTCTGCTGTCAACTACAACTATTTTTATCACATTGAACCTTCTTCTTACGAAAGTTTACCTCAGCGAAAGTAAGTTATTGGATGCTAGTGAATCGCTTTATTCTGTCTGTGCAGCCTTGTGACGCGCCTATATATGCATCTATACTATACACCACGCGTTTGTAAATGAGAAAGCAGGGCACGATAAAATAAAACGCTGTCCTCGTTTCTCTACAACGAGGTTAGATTAAAATATACACATTGCGAGATCACGTATATATAAGATATAAATAAAGAATGAAACCAGTACTTCATCTGTTGCTGGAGTTGACGGTGTAGTATCGGTTTGAAACGAATGCAAAGTGTTCTTTTACTATAGTGTCCGTTCCCGTATGACTATTTTGACCATCTCTGAGCTATGCCCGCTTTCATATGACAAATTATCTGCTTAAAACGGAACGGATCTTCTTGCAGAATGCCCATAAAAGTAGTTTCATTGAAGCCGTCCCTGTTCGATGTTTCTGGATGCTCTGATGCGGCCGTTAGCATTTTGAGAACAAGTATCTGCAAAACTTATGTTAAATGTAATTTTCGACATCAGGCTGAAGATCTCATTTCTTGCTCACTTTAAATAAAGAAATCTGTGCAGAAAGCGCCAAATACCCATCTGTCCGGATTCAGAATTGTGACGTAAACTGCGCATGTACATTTACTGTAATGAAATATTTCTGCGAACATGTTAATTACTTCACCATTGGCAAACCTCTGTGTTTTGTGTGCGCGATATATGGATTGAATGTTGACATTAATTTGAAGTGTCTTTCTGTGCATTTTGAAGCAGCAATATATTATTATTATTATTATTATTATTATTATTATTATTATTATTATTATTATTATTATTATTATTATTATTATTATTATTATTATTATTATTATTATTATTATTATTATTATTAAATAAAAGGTTCACTGTAGTGCCAAAGTACAGCTATGAGGCTTTAGTACTAGTGCAATTAAAAAAGTGATACACAAGACATACAAGAAGTACAAAATGTGGTAGACAAAACAATATGAGGTAAAAAACAAACAGGGGAGAGGATGCGATGAGGCAAGCGTTAACGAGGTTAATCATACAACATGATTGTTTACAATCGCAGAGAACACAGGAAATGAACTCTGAAATATGCAATACAGCTAGAACAGTTATTAACCGGCTTTTGAAGTCGAGCCATAGAACAGTGACTACGGCAACTAGGGCACGCAGAAAACACGCAATGCTGCCTGTTATCTTTGTACATGATCAAAAAACTTTAGGTAATCTACAAAGCCCTGAACCACCTTATAAACAAACAGAAGGTCTTATTTATTATGTCTTGAGCTTAACGTGACAGCGTTAGGGCTCCGTGTCGCAGAAACTCTGACGTTGGTGCCCTGCTTCCAGCGTCGAACGTCTTGCGAGCCATAGATCATACCGAACCACGCATACCTAACCATGCAGGCCCTTTGTGTAGCGCACAGACGTTAGTGAACTAATTCAACCTTTCAAAGTAAAAGGAGTCAGAAGAATCATAAAGTACGACTTACGCACAACCTACAGACATGACAGCGACGGATTGTAATTTCAATGTAGGCGAAAACATTATTCTGTTACACGGAAAGTAAACACAAACTTCTTTTCCAGTGTTCCTACCATTCACAGAGCAGCGCGCCCGGTTCTTTGCAACACCATTCAGATGGCGCTCGCCTCCATGCATCGGCGGCCTACGCAATTAATACCTTTAAATAGCTTTAAGTCATTAGACAATAGCAGAAGTGAAGCGTGTTGAATTGTTGACGAAATGTAATTTATGAAGAGTAGAAGGAGCTGGTGGTCAAGAACGGATCCTAGAGAAACTCTGTAGTGATCTCGTTGCTAGCAGTCATTTCTATTAACGGCCACGAAGCAAGATCTATTGATAGCGTCGTTAGGTAGCAGGACAGTGATGGAAGAAGGTATGGCCATTAGCGTGAGCTTTGTAACGAGGAGCTCATGGCAGGCCACATCAAATGATGTACTTAGATCAAAGTAAGCACAGTCTGTCCCGTAAAACTTACCATTCTCAACGCATGTGTCATAAATGTAACGAAGTTCGTTGTTCTTCAGCGTCCTCACACATATCCATGCCTTTCATCTATTAAAATGCTCTTAGCACTAACAAAAAACTAGAGAAAGCCACACAAATTCAAACCCCTTTAGACGCAGCGCAGATGATACATATAGGCCGGCAGTGGGCAAGTGCATTTTTAGCCCCAGCTTTGTATACGGGCCCAACCTGTGCTACCTTTCAAGCACTCCAAAATATACTAGACTTCAGGGAACTATCGAATATGCGTATGCGCCTTAAGCAGCGAGGGAGGGATGCTATACGCTTCATACACGTAAAAACAAGGTATGGATTGACACATCATGCCAGATTGTGAAAGAAAGCTACTTGACGTAGAAGCATTTTTACGGCAAATAACGAGCAGAAATGTTCTGCAAAGGCATCGGGAGCGCTCGAAAAAGCGTCGCCATTTTTATCGAGACACATCTCCAGCGCTCTTTTTACTAAAGAGCTTGCGTAGTTTCTGAAGTACCTTGAATTATGTGTCATGCTGGATTCAACATGTTCAATTTGGCCGTTGTGATCGTTGTTTTAATACCATTGGCAGAGACAATAACAGCACCTCAATTCAAGTTTCTAGTTATCTGGGACTCATTGTGCCGCTTTTGTGGGAGCACGATCATTAAGTTTTATTGCCTTTTTCAGTGCTTCAGAAAACCAATGATGGAATTTTTACTTTTTAAGTGTTCTTTTTTTAAGTATGAAGATGGGCATGCCGTCTTCGATTACTTTCATGAACAAACTAACTTGTTCGTCAACATCAGCTGTACCATCTACAAACTACCAATTAGAGTTGTCAAGATAATGGTAGAAGCCAACGTACTCTCCGAGGTAAACGTTGAAGCCGCGAAGCTTTGTGTTATAATCAAAATAAATGCTGCCTTTACGTGCTGCTATGGAGAAAGAAACCATTAAAAGTGAGTGTAACTTGCCTGCCGCCACCAGATGAGCGTCACCACATGCGACCAAACCACTTTCCAGAGTCGTGAGACAAGCATATAAAACAATGCCACAGCAGCTCTCGGTAAAGTTTAGCTGCTGCAGGGAAGAGATAAAGTCAAGCGGAGTGGCATTTTTGAGAAATGTAAAAGGAATTCTGGCAGACAGTATGGTTGTTGCATATAATTCTGTGTACAATATTGTCCCCAACATATAACGTTTTGTGGTTAATATAGCTAATCATGATGGCTCAAAATGATACCAGGATGTGAATGAATAATGCAGGAGTTATGTCCGGTGCAACAAAAAGTACCCCAAGTAACATTCGTTCAGCACCCTGAGCAGAGCCATGTCTATCCAATCTGCCTCATAAGCGCCTCCTACATCAAAGCGACTGACGTTATTCTATCGAACTATCATCGGCGATTATGATGCCATCACCCTTTTATAATAACAACAAGAAGAGAGAGAATTTTAGAGAACGCTTGAACACGCAGTGCTTATGGGTACGCAGGCACATCAATTGAGGCGTCCGAGGAATGCTACAGGAATACGTAGGCATCTTAAGCCTTAATAAAGATAGAACAAGGAGAAATATGTTATTCTTACTTTAAAGAACGAATACAACTATGTCTTAATAAGCATTACTCTACCGGTCATAACAAAAGTCAGTAAAATACAAGTCTACAGTGACCCGTATTTAATTTGACCTGGTTTGATTTTCCGGCACGTGTAGCACCTGAGGCACCTTTGTGTAGTATGCGTTTAGCTTGCATAATGTAGCACAAGGATGCCTTTCGCAATGCATTTTTTAGTCTTCACAAGGACGGGAATAATTGTTCTTTTTAATGAAAGGTTGTGTTGCTTAGTTAAACTAGCGGCCCCACAAACTGTGATTCTTTTTATTGCGGCAATGTTTTGAATGAAACCCACTGGTATGAGTTTTTTTTTAACCCACCGTGGTGGCGTAGTGGCAATGGCGCAGCGAAAATATATGCCTGATGGTGCGCGATCAAGTCCTGGCTGCGGCAGCCGAGTTCTGACTGGGGTGAAATGCAATAACACCCGTGTTCCAGCATTCGGGTGCACGTTAAAGAACTTCAGGGAATCTAAATATTCCAGAGTCCCTTACTACGGCATGCCTCATAAATAAGTCGTGGTTATGGGAGGTGAAACCCCAGAATTTGAATTAGGAATGTTTTTTTTTTGCGAGTGGCTAGCAAGTTTTATTTAAAATTGGCAATTTATCGAGGTAATTGTTTTCCCTTCAAATTTTGCATCTAAGACATGCCAGAGTATGATTGGCATAAAACATCGTAACTTTTTGCCGACATTATGCTTCTTTGTCTTCTCATTCTGAAATTTACTGTTTCTTTTTACGTTTTAGTCGCTTGAGATGTGGTATAGTTGTCATGAAAGGGCGTGCAATACAGCTGTTTTCGCCAAGCTTCTGGACATATGTGATCAGTAGCAAAGCTGTTGCACTGCATATTTTGCGAAACGCATTCAGTAGACAAAATAGTCATGTACCGTAAGATTCCGTTATAAACTTTCCCCTGTTAAGCGTCACCATTAAAAATAAACGGCATTATTACGATATGAGGAATGCAGCCCATCCGGCCGACCAGTTGAGCTTGTGGGTTATCTTTCAAGGCTCACGTGCGAACTCTGTTATCGCTAAACTCACATCGTTCCTATATATGACCAGCTTCTCAACAACGTCAACTGTTTACATACCGAAACCTGTAGAATGAAGCACAGCATTGCACTGTGGTGGCTTCTGTCTCACTTCGGACTAGCTAGCTTCCACACTGCCACACTGCACTGCTGGTTGAGCACACCGTAATTCCACCAACTTTTGATGGCGTTCTCTCGGAGTTACAAACAAGGTGTTGCCTCTTCTTTAACGTACCAAAAATAGCGTACAGCGCGAAGGACAAGGACTTCGAAGACGACATACACAGCGCTGACTTCCAACAATGAGCCCATATTCCCATATTTTTGGTCATGAATTAGCAAATAGCTCAAGCAGCCACCCTAGTTTAACGTAGCGTTCGCCGCGTGCTGTCTGCGTTGACGCAGAGCAGCAGTATGGATCAATTCCACTTACGAACCAGTGTACGCCTGCCACATGCCGTGTGGCACTGACAGGCCTCATCGGGCATGTTCAGTTAAATGTTGTCGTTACGAAATACATAATATCCGCACTGATTATGCGAGACACAGAGGTTCATGAAATGAGTCAGCAAAAAAGTGCAAAAAAGTGCTGTGGCACCCCCCTCTGGCTCTCTCCACTCGAAAGGAACCGGAATACCTCGTGCCTACGAGCCGGACGGATTTGCAACAAAGCATATTTTTATGCGTGTGCTTTCTGGGCAACCCATATTTAGTAGAAGGGTAATCTGGGTGACTTGGTAGCGGTTTGTGGTAGAAGAGGTAGCGATAAACTGACATGGGACGAAAGAAAGACACAATACGACGGACAAAGCGCTGACTTTCAGCTAACGGCACCCGCCGTGGTTGCTCAGTGGCTATGGTGTTAGGCTGTTGAGCACGAGGTCACGGGATCGAATCCCGGCCACGGCGGCCGCATTTCGATGGGGGCGAAATGCGAAAACACCCGTGTACTTAGATTTAGGTGCACGTTAAAGGACCCCAGGTGGTCGAAATTTCCGGAGTCCCTCACTACGGCGTCCCTCATAATCAGAAAGTGGTTTTCGCACGTAAAACCCCACAATTTTTTTTCAGCTAACGGACTTTATTAAGCATTTGTTTATGTATGCGTCAAGCTAAGTGCACGCTAACCATAAACAGGAAAAAGGTGGCAAAAAGGGAAAAAAAATGATTGAGCTATGTGCACTGCAATAGCCACGCAATTCAAAAGTCAAAACACACGCAAAAACCACACACACACAAAAAGCAAGAAACAAACGCACATTTTCGTTGTCAAGCGAAATCTAAGATATCCACTTCACACTCGAAAATACTTATCGACGGCCGGCTAACACATTTCGGTTGATTTCTTCTTATGTACAATGTTTCCACGATTTTTCTCTCTTTTTTTAGTGGCGGAACATCACCTGTACTTTGTCGAATGCTGGGCGTGGGCACGTGCAGACCCGGCAGTGCATTGGTAGATGGTATAGGGTTGTCGGCCGTATATTGTACGCATGCACAGAAAAAAAAATCAAATTATGGGGTTTTACGTGCCAATAGCCCGATCTGATTATGAGGCAGGCCGTAATGAGGGACTCCTGAAATTTGGACAACCTGGGGTTCTTTAACCTTTCACCTAAATCTAACTACATGGGTGTTTTCGCATTCCGTCCCTATCGAAATGAGGCCGTCGTGGCAGGAATTCGATCCCCACGACTTCGTGCTTAGCAGCCCAACACCATATCCACTAAGCAACCACGGCGGGAACGCATGTTCCGTAGGGTGCTTGATTAGACACCTTCCCGTCTGGCCTAAGTATACGTGTCCACAGGTGAGAGGTATCTCGTACACCACCGCACATCAGCATGGCACATACTTGGGGGTGTGTCTGGTCGTGTAGCACACACGTTCACCATATTCACATTGTAGGCGTCTATCTACATCCGCACACATTCGATCTAATTTGCTTTTCTCCGAAAAAACTGTCCGTGTCAGGTTGTACTCTGTGAATACCGTGTCTTTTTCGCCATATATGTTTCTAACATGTGACCGTTCTTAATGCACAATGCAAAGCTCACAAGACACAATATTCTGCGTACTCCTTGTTCTGTGTCCCATCCTTGCGTGTACACTTTTGCCGTAGCTTTTCTTCACAGGTGGCACATCGGAATGGAAAAAATGAAAAAAAAATTGTGATCCTGGACACCTGTCGGTATGTAAAAAACAAACAAAAATTCCACCTGTAATCGTTTGGAATAGACACTCTGCATGCTAAAACTTTTCAAGCATAATCCTATAGTTGATCTAGCTTGTCTTTCGACTTTTGTGTAACTAAGGTTTCGCTTCCTTAAACATGAGTACCGCTGCAGCACCTGTCAGATCATAAGAAGAGTGGTTATGGGAAATGCAATCCAGACATGGCTTGGTTGCGAAAACCTCAAAGACAGCCGCACATACCCTGCGAATAATTTTACAGTAATACTAACTTCCAGTGAAAGTTGTTTTCATGTAAGCGGGCGGTTGTTGAAAACACTGAAAAAGCCTGAACAAGTTCTGCTGAAGCTAACCCAACATGGACGCATTAAGGGTTCATTTTCTAGAATCTGTTCAGATTTATATTCGCGACTCAAGCGTTTTCAATCCTGCCAATTTTTACATGGCTTCTTTTGTCACTTGCACTTATTAGGCTTAAGTCTGTGAGGCATTATGTTGCCCCAAGCAAATTTCTACGCTCTTACGTTTCTGAATCGGGTATGTATTATAATCACAAAAGTCTGCAATTTTATCATCTTCGTCTACACAGATTCCAAGCATCAAACTTTTGCGCTTACTTTTTGGCTCCCACATTAGAGCATGCGAGTACCACGCCTGCAAAGCTGAGCCGTGAAATCGGGCAAAAAAGTCTACAGCCTGGGACATGTGGAAGGCTTCGTCGAACGCGGAAAACACGAGGACGCAATCAATTTCAATGAGCTGATGGGTCAGTGAAGCCCCCAGGGCTCACTGTGAATTCGCTTTTCACGAAGCAGTCTACCGCTCCAGAATCGCATTTCGTTGTGGTTGCTTTCCATGTGCTGGAGAGCGAGCCTAGGACCTATATATTGATCCAAACTGCCGCTAGCTGGCACAGTTGGATAATTCATTCTGTAGGCGGCACGATGGACACGGCTCACTGGTACTGCTGCCTCCTGTTGGGTGTCGCAACTGCGGATGGTGTCCAGAACGATTTGCAGGCGGCTGTGAAGCGTGCAGCCGAGTGTGGCAGGAATCCGGCTCTCAGTTTTGTACAAGTGGAAGGCCAAGGTGAGCTGTTCGTTGTATCTTCAGTTTGGTTCGACCATCTTCATGGTGCCTGCTTTTTCTTGCTCCTGAAGGTAGCTCATTCTCATATCCATGCTTTGTGATCTTTTTTGCATAGCTTTAGCGATGTCGCCGTGATGTCGATAATCGAACGAAAGATTTCAATCCAACTGTCACTAAACGTTTCTTGAGTTGCCAGAAAAGTAAGAAACCCCATTAATTTCTTGGAATACTATTTGATTAGCATGAAAATACGATGGAGTGCACCTGAATGTGTTTTGTACGATGTTGCCAACATTATTGCCAGAATAGTACACAAGTTAAAGAAAGCCTCTGTAAATACACTAGTTTATCACCTGTATAGACTCGAAAAGGTACTCAAGCCTTCATCACAGTGCCTTGTCTTAGGCCCATGACTAAGCGTTCTCATTGAGGCCCAAGCTCCCTTCAAACATAACACTGTGAAGTGCATTTATAAGTAGGTCAAATATTTTAGGTGTGAAGATACTACATCAGGTGCTGTATTCAAAAAGCAATTCAGTGCTGCCGCGGTTTCAAGCAACAGTCACCAGCTAACCACAATATCGAACATTTTTTTAGACGGGAAGGTGACAAAATGTTATTTCGAACGAAAGGCTTTGCGAGTTCTGCCCATTGCAAGTAAAAGGTGGTATTTTGTAACGATACGTTTCATTTTAAATTCTTTTGGCACGTTGGTAATGCACCTGTCTTACTTCAACGATCCGCTACTCGTTTAGGCAGCTGACAAGGAATGATAGAATAAGGAGAAAATAATATATACAAAATACAGCCCCAGCACCAATTGGGAGGTGGTTGTGGGCTAGTCCCTATCGGTTGTTTAGCCGCTTGCAATTTTTAAAGCCAAACTTTCTTTGCCAATCTCACGGTGTTTCCATGGGTCGTCGTTTTTCGGTTTTCGGACTGGTGAGCACGGGAGCTGCGTTTCAGAACCGACAATGTAGCGCTATTGAATACAGATCTATTCTGCTTAATCAAACCAATAATGACGACATAAAACATGTACATATTTTGTCAGCTCATAAGTATATCTAAGAGACACAAACCACTTTATGGAATGAATAAGGTTATTGAATGGTTTCTTTGCTTCCCTTAAATTTCATATGTGCTACTTTGTTCATTGGCAACCTGGTATCAGCGTATTTCCCGTCCTATGTGGCACAGAATTTCGACAGGCAAAGTAATGCCACGACAGTGAGCATACTTCTGCTTTGCGTAATAAAAAAAAAGTCACCACTACATAAGATCTGTAACATAATACCAGGACATGTGTATTTTTTAAGTACACATACTTCTTTTAATAGAATAACGCAATATATTCAACGCCTTCTTTCATTTTTGTACTTTTTTGTATTTTGGATGTCCTTTCGGGCCTTTGAACATGTGCTGCTGGGTCCTCCAGTGCCTAAGTGTACATAACTATGTGTTACGCTTCTCTGTGCACACATGTGTCATCGCTGCTTTGAAGCTTCAGGCTGTGCTTCTGTTGTATTTGGTGTTCGCATTTCGGCATAGCTTGTGAACGGTGTAAACCAATAACGTAAGCTTTGCATGGCTTCATATTCATGCTTCATAGAATCATAGCATACATGCTTTATAGCATCAAACTAAGTATAATATTACGGACCTAATTCCGTTGTATAGCACCTAATTACCCGCTTCCCCGATGCTTCACTTCACATAGACTCCTACGTGCTGGTTAGATCTGCAGAATTTATCTTTTGTTTTATTACGATACTCCTGGGTCTTCATGATTCATGACCCCAAAATAATGGCAATTTGAAGTGTATTCTCGCTGTTTTTATAGAGGAGTTTCGTCATGCTAAAATTTCCAGCTTGGATCGTCATACGAAATGCACTTAGACCGTCAGTACATGTCATACATGTCCCAGTACAGACTCAGTACATGTCAGAGCCATGTCATACCCAACTGTGTTCAAATTTTAGGAAAGCATCCACTGATGTACCTGCCAAGCCTTCTGAGGGCGTACGACGAGTGCGTTCGCCTTGCAGATGGCATGCGCTACCGAAGGGGCTACGTTGTCCTGGAGTCGTCGCACAAGGACACCAAGTACCTCCTGCGAGAGCATTACTAATTAATGTATGGGAAATCCAACTGAAAGATTGTTATACTAAAGTGGAATAAACAACATTCAGAACCTGTACAATGTCTAATATGTATTTCATCATCATCTTCATCATCATCATTATCTTCTTCGCTTTCTACTTTTTATCAGCACCCTATTTTATCCAGTGCAGGATGAAGTGCAGTCATGTATTGTGCCACGTGATCTCTGTGGTGTGCCTGCAAATTTTATAATTTCATCACACCATCAAATTATCTGCCGTCATCGACTACGCTTCCTTTCTCTTGGCATCGTTTAATTAACACTTATATACTGTCGGTTATCTTCCGTACGCATTACATGGCCTGCAAAATTTTATTTTTTGGTTTTAATATCAACTACATTATCAGCAGCTGTGTTTGATCGCACATCCACACTTCTGTTTTTCTGTTCCTTAATGTTATGAATATATTATTTTCGTTTCATCGAAGGCTGCGTAGCCTTTGGCCATAATTATGTGCAATAAGTTCTTGATACGCCACACTAGCGCGTAATGGAAAAAAGGTTATTCATAAGCAGTGCTGCCATAAGGGGTTGCTACAGCCAATCTACTCAAAGAAGACTCATTACACAGGAGACTTCGTCCCCCCCCCCCCGTTTCAGAATTTTTATGTTCTTCTTCAGCATGCAACAATGGGAAATTCACAATTGACGGTTAACTGCAACTGGTTGCAGTATGACAACGCCCACCAGCCTGATCCCAGAATTTTTAACATGGTATACCTATGATACACTTATATGGGCCTGGCGTGGCAAACACTTAAAATTCGTTTTAATAGACTGTTCGCGCGCAGAGAAGCTAGCTTTTGCGATTGCAGGCACTGACGTTTTAATTTCAGTATTGCTAGAATGTCATTGCTGCATATTACATCACAACAGCAAGCGGGCAGAGAACAGCTCTTTAAACATATGCTCTTTAGTGAAAAAGTGTTACCGAGCCATTGGCTAGACAGGTTGACGAAGTGACCCATCAAGGCTCTCTTCGAATATTTAGTCAACGCAGACCTATATCCAAAGTTACAAACGGGCCACTTGAAAATTAACATGGAAATAATCACGTCCTACTGCCTGTGGTTATCATCATTTTGTGTACCCTATATTTTTTCATCTTCCCTTTCCTCCGGAGCAGAGTAACAAGGTAAAAAATTATCTACGCTTCCTCTATATATTCTCTTCTTTCTTTTACTTTTTCAATACAGCTTCGCTTCATACAGATTCCAGCATTCCTATTGGACATGCCTAATTTTTTGTAGCTACATGCGACCTGAAGAACCGCACGAGCGTAGTTGTTCGGTGGAGCTTAGCAGCAGCGTAGAGTTCTGGTTCAAAACAAATTTACACTGTTTCCTTTTCTTTATTCTTTAGTTATGCAAATGGACTTGAACTGGCTCGAACCGGTATGAATATTTTTTCGCTCTGTAGTTGAACTAGAAGTGAACCATTTTCGGGTAACTGTAACAAAAGGCTGAGCGAAAAAAGTTTCGGTTCACCCCTCTGATTTCAGGACATTTGTAAGGGTAGTGAATAATCACCGTATTACGCTGTCGATGATTCCCTCAGTGTGGGAGTGTATCTGTGTGTGTTTGCGTACTTACCTGGCACTCTTGGAATTCTGCCAACTCATAAGATCACTCGCAAGATTACTGTTTTCCCTTAAAATTTTCCCTTTGTGACTCATTGAATTCTTTCTGCTTATTGCGGAAAGTTCCTGCATGATTCGTAAAATATGCTTCCAAGGTATGGAATGCTTGTATAAGTGACTTGTAGGATGTAGGAGAGACTGTAATTACCCTACTTGCTTCAACTTTCCATACTGGTCACACAGAAGATAGCCCCCTACTTTATTCAATTATAATATTGCTGCCACCTATGCTATATGTAAATTTGCAATCGCTTCATATAGCGCGTCTAAATAGATAGAAAGTAAGGTGTCAGCAGCTTTCATTTATTCCCTTATTATTCCAAATACTGCCCAATGTGCCTGCTGATCATTCCCCACGTTCTACATATTTTCTCTAAATATCAAGTTGTGGAATGATCTTTTTCTTTTGCGCACACTCCAAAAACATGTATATAATCTGTTCAGTGCTTGAAGTCGCAATAATACATTTGCTATAATATTGCAACGACAAAATCGAGCGCGCGCTTTCCTTGCAGAGCCATGGCATCTTATCTACTGTGTAGAATAATGTGCCCTGGCAATTAAGATGACAGAGTAAATTCCACTTCTGGCACCTCCACAAAGAGGGGCGTCACTTCTTGTCCTTAGTGTCTTTTTCCCTCCTCCATGGTGTAAAGTCTAGTGGAAAGCAGGAAACATGAGACGAGTCTGGGTATAAACAGGAAAAAATCTCGGGAAAAGCCGAAACCATGAGGGCCGACGCCAGAGTGTTTAATTATTCAGTGGCATCATAGTAAGTTCTCGTGTTTCAATTTAAAGCATGCTTCATTCAATAATGTTGGTATTTGCTTCATCCGATTGTTTGAATCACATTCTCTGGCTATGTCGCAACTGGGATTCTTGCGCCTCCTTGTGCCAAATTGAAAAGCTTCTGTGCACCTGTCTGCGTGTCAAACCGAAAGAGGGCAGCAGAAGTACGCGTGCAGCTATGCTCCAACTATGCGCGCGCGATATCAAGGGTTGCCGTAGCGCGTGGGGGAAGCAGCGTACTGAACAAGACAAAGCGGAAAGAACACAAGGATATCAAGGCAACTGCAAGGGTAAAGACTCCAGGAAGGAAGGAAAGAAGGAGGGAGCATTACGTTTTGTATCCAGCCTTCTCAAGCTAATCCTCCATGACGTCATCCCATTTGCATTTTATCTGTCAAAAATGCTGTTAAACATATGACTGACAACATATGACTCGGCTTTGCGTTTGGTTCTCGGTTGCTTTAATCGACGTGAACTTGTCTGGATGATTTGTGCTGCGCGCATTTTCACCCGAACAATGCTGTATACGTGATGCGCTCACCACCTTCTTCGCAACTTGCGAGCGCGTCACCCGCACGCTGTTGTCTCACTTGTCTTCTTGGATGATCTCTATTGCGGCTGCGGGATGCACCAAAACCTACCAAGACGTGATCATGCACTGGGTCGACTTTATCAGGCTTTGATCGTATCACGTTACATTGCCTCCGAGTCCTAGTTATCGCTTTTTCTATAGTGTAAGCTTGCGGATACTCGTGTTGAGAGTTAACAGCACTAAACCAAGAACAACAAATGAGAATGATGCGAAAGTGAAAAAGCACAAGAAGTGTCCATGTCTTCGTCATGTACAGTGACCTGTATGCTAATATTGCTCTGATCAAAACACCAAGAATTTCAGAAGTGCTATAGATTTATTTATTTATTTATTTATTTATTTATTTATTTATTTATTTATTTATTTATTTATTTATTTATTTATTTATTTATTTATTTATTTATTTATATCACCAACAGCGCCTAAGTGTCATTGCAGTAGGGAAGGGGGGCGAGGTTTACAGACATATAATAAGGAAAATGGAAGCAACATACAAGAAATGTTAGAGCATGGCATACAGCCAATAAGGCAGTATTAGTTTTCAATGCAAAACAAGCGAACGTATACGTTAAAGCGCCGCAGCGAAGTTGGTATTATCACTAATATGCACAACGGCTGATGGTAGACGACTCCAGTCACGGATCGTTCGGGAGAACAATTAATTCTGAGCAGTTCAGTTCGGCACTTCCATTCGCGCACTTTCTGCGTATGGTCCAAACAGCTGGATACATAATGAGGTTGTAGAATGTACCTATCGTGGTGCATGCCAGTTCTAGAATTATAGCTGTTGTGGAAGAACTTTAGTCGTATCTTTTTCCTTCTTTCTTGGAGCAGCTCCTATGCCAATGGCTGCTTTGTTTCAGTCATGCTAAGCTGTCTGCTGTATTTATCTAAAACATTTTGCACTTCCTGAATTTTATCTTTGTCAATGTTTGTTGAAGGATCCCAGATTGTACGACCATATTCCAGGATAAACCTTGCATAGGTTTTGTGTAACAGATGACGAGCTTGGTTCCGAAAGAGCTTGGTGTTCCTTCGCAAGAAACCCAACATTTTGCATGCTTTTCCCGTGATGTGGTCAACGTGATAGTGCCAAGACATGGACCATGTAAGATATATTCCTAAATACTTGAATGCTAAACACTGCCCAAGTAAGGTTCGTTGATGTTGTAGGTTGTCCTCTGTACCGTTTTATTTTATTGTGAAATGCATGTGGACCGTTTTTTGTGTGTTTAGTTGCATATTCGATTTCTTACACGATGTATATATTCTATCCAGATTATTCGACAAATTTTTAGCATACTCTGAATAGGTTATTTCGCGGTACACAATAGAATCGTCAACGAATAATCTCACTGATGGCAGAACATTTGTAGACACATCATTTATAAATATTAAAAATAACAAAGGACCTAGTACCAACCCTTGAGGTACGCCGGAGCTTACATCAATAGCATCCAATGTCGCTCTATTCACCACTTCGTATTGTGATCGCAGTGTAAGCTACTCCTTTATTAAAGCGTTCATTCAAGGATTAATGTTAAAACAATACAGTTTGCAAACTAATAATCATGATCCACAACATTAAAGGCTTTTTTGAAGTTGATAAACACAGAATCGACACCACCCCCTCGATCCAACACTTCGCTTACATCGTGAACAAATTCAGTTAATTGCGTGACACGAGATAAATCATGCCTAAAATCGTGTTCTTTAGGGTCAATCAGCGAATTATAAGGTTATCCAAGCATAAGGAGAACAAAATTGATCCAGGATTTATTTTAATGGGCTAGCAGCGCTATTCGCCAGTGCACCGTTACTGTTAGTACGAGCTGTAGCCACCGCCGTACGATGGCGCATAGTGACTTCCTTGCGAGGAGCCGCCATAGCTTCCATAGCCAGGTGTTTCATACGAGCTGTGCCCCATGCTAAGATGTGAACTCTGCTCGCATTGATGTCCGGAGCCGCTGTCGTGACCCCCACCGTAGCCGCTGCCGTAGCCGCTGCCGTAGCCGCTACCGTAGCCGCCACCGTAGCCGCCACCGTAGCCACCACCGTAGCCACTATAGCCACCGTACTGTCCACTGCCGTATCCGCCGCCATAACTGCTGCCGTAGCTTCCACCGTATGGGGAACCCATGGGAGCACAGATTGCTCCGGCAGTCAGGGTGAACGCAACCACGAGTACCAGGGCCTGCGACAAACGACATTTCACATTTCAACACACTTGATGCTCATTACTTCTTACATTTGTATACGGAGGAGAAGGCTGTAGATGTAAATTCAAGAAGCAATCACAATGGCCCCGTTCAGATATAGCCTACGAGAGCGACCAGGCTAACATGACCTAAAGAATTTGAGAACTGCTGCGGGCTGCCGGGTGAAGGCGTCATTAAGTACCATCGAATATTACGGTCAAGATGTGTGCTGTAGAGTTCATTGAATACAGAGCAATCGAAATCCCATTCATGGAAATAGACGATGTAACAGGGCGCAGGGGGAACCATAAACGCTCATCAGGTGAGGGGTCTCGCTGCATGCAAGGTTTAAGCTTGATGTGGGTTCGATATCGTAGTAACATCGTGTCAGGGATCTAGCAGGCGGCAATAACAACTTATTGAAGCGCCGTGAAATTGTTCTCGACCTAATTGCGCAGCTAATATTTAGCAAGGTGGGTCTGCGTTGCACTTACCTACTGACGCTGTTTTTTCTACAGTAGACCCAAAACAACCGCTCTGGCCTTGTATTCACCGGCGAGAACCACGCTGCGTAAGTAACTTTAATAAAGTTTCTTCACAGGAATTTGCTTGGAATATAGCGCTAACCATCTAAATGAGAACAAGAACGTTTAGATCATTTTAAGAATATACTTGCAACGCTATCACAGTTAATAATTATGGTGGACATAAGGTAATAAACTCTCTTCGCTCTTACATTTCGGATAGTCCACTAAGGAAATGTTATCCCAATATCGCGTAAGAGCTAGCTGATCAATGTCACGCTCTGCCACATCTTGTTGCTTCGAGATTGGAGCCACCTATGGAAGCGCGTTGGCATGTGAAAACGGCTAAAGTTTATATCGAGCCTGTTCGCGTTATATTGTTCTTCAGAACATGTTTTATTCCCTAGCTTCCGATTAAGGGAACACGAGGATCTGAGTGAAGGTCGTCACTACATTTCACGCCGAACGGCCAAATGCTCAACTTTCCAGTGAAGTACAGCTTCAGATTGAAGGTGCCAGAGCACATCTCATTCTCTCATGTTCAATGCCAGAGCATGAGTAACGTACGCTTCTCAATGGCTATGTATGTTAGGTGACGTTGTACAGTTACAGTTTGTTGCCCCATTGTAGGTTTGCACACGACAAGGTCGGAACGTTCTTTTTAGCAGTTGCATAAGGTTTTCTCGGCCCCGACCTCGGAAACAAATTCCGGCAGTTTGGGAAGCTTAAGCAACAAACCTGCTAGAAGACCACATAAAAGGCATACCAAAATTTTGCTACCAAGCTGAGAGTGGTTCTCAGAATTAATTGGGCTTTAAGATATTTTACATACTGCTTGCTGTACGACTGCCAAAAAGACCAGGATTTCATAAACATTTTTGTACTTCTCATTGCCTGATTACCACTACTGCTATCAAGTAATATTGCTATTTTCCTCTTTCTATTCCACGTTTCCTTTACACCCAGTGTAGGGTAACAAACCGGACGCTCGTCTGGTTGACCTCCCTGCCTTTCCTCTCTTTGCTTTCCCTCTCTCTTCTGCTCATCAAAGCAGCTCCCTAAGATTCCTGCAATTAAGCAACGTACTGGGAAATCAATATATCGCATTCCTATTCATAACTGTAATTAATAGCATGAGTGCGAAACCAATGTGCAAACGCGGCTACGTGCGACGCATCTCACCAGCTTTAAAACTTACAGATTTTTTCATGTTGGGCAAAGGAATAGACGGAGGCCCAGAGTTCACGCAGTTCTGGAGGTGGAGCCTTGAAGGCAATATTCTTATGTACTGCTTATATACCTATCAGGAATATCTGGCTGGCAGAAATAAATATGGAACAAAGCAAATTTCGTTGTTTCCTCCATGTTTATGGCGTCTGCGGCGAGCACGTTCCTTCACGAACATTCGACGTTGCGTTCCTAGCGTACTTTGAACCTCGCACTAACTCATCGCTGGACAGTTTGCGGTGTTTGTTGAAGCAGGTAAGTTGTAAAATGACTTATGTCAGCTGACCTTTACTGTGTTTATGTGGCGTTCGGTTCGCGGCGAGAATTTTCATGCAGGGTATGTAAACATACGAGCAACGCCTCTTGGCCTGTGCGTAGCTCTTAGTGAGTTATAACACCTGCAAATCTTTTTACTTTTTTCCGAGTTTACTCAACGCTCTTACGAGCGTTCTTGCTTTCTGCCTCCATAGAAATTCTAGGCGATCGATGCACGACTTCTCGCTTAATAGTAGAACGCTGTAGCCACTGTGCCACTGTTAGTTCTCAGCATTCCAAGTATGCCACGAAATACGAAGATATATTGGTAGTGTGAACTATATTTATTTATTTATTTATTTATTCAAAATACCCCCAAAGGCCCTCATTACGAGGGTATTACATGGGGGGGGGGGTCAATCACAAGCACTGGTTGTAGTTTGTACATACTAAAAACAAGAGAGGTTAACAGAAGTAATAATACAGTAAAACATAGTTAACATACAAGATAATTAGGTCACAATTATTACAGAGAAAACATTAGTACATATTAGGAGAACATAAGGCAACTGCACTAAAAAACACCAACAAATATCGAAAAACACTGTAAAAGTCCCAAAAAAGATTAATAATACGATTAGTCGGCAAGTCGTGAGCGAATTAAATGTTGAAACTTAGTCAAGTCTGGTTCCGTGGCAATGACTGATGGTAAGGCGTTCCATTCAGTTATTGTGCGTGGTAAGAACGAAGATGCATAATGGGATGATTGGCAGTTAATGCGTTTGACTTTGTATGGATGGTCACGGCGTGGAAAAATAACTGTTGGTGACTGAAAGAAATCATCGTGAAGTGATGGATGGTGATAAAGCTTATGGAAAAGTGTTAGGCGAGAAATTTTACGGCGAAGTGCTAAGTTGTCCAAGTCAGCTTTATTCTTTAACGCGGTGACGCTGGTGTAACGTGAATAATCTGAAAATATGCTACAACGGCTCTAAAAGCCTAAGATTTAATAGTTTGCAAGTGGGCGTCAGCACTGCACGGAAGGCGAGCTTACTCAAAGGCCTAGCAGTGAATAGGAATGACTTCACTAAATTTTTCATCATCATCATCGTCATAATCATCATCATTTTCGTCACTGTTCTCTTTACTGTCGCCTGCAGTATGAAGGTCTTTTCCACCAATCACCAATTACCCCTGCGCTGGATAGTCAAACTCGCCCTATGCCTGCAAACTTCCTAATCACATCACACGACAACGTATTTTCCGTCGTCCTCGAAAACGCTTTCCATCCTTTGGCATGCCCTTCTGTTAATCTAATGGACGACCGGTTGTCTGCTGTACACATTACATGACCCGTAACTCCAGTTTTTTCTCGTATCGCTCTTGTTATCGTTTTGCTCTTGTTCTCTTATTTTTATTCAGTGCAGGGTTCTTATTTCATTTTCGAATATAATTGTTCTCGCTGAAAAAGCGTAGCCGGTGCCGCCCAAAGACGCCAGTATTTTCCAAATATTAGGTATTAAAAACTCACAGCAGCCTTATCAGCTGCACTCCCTTGCACTTTTATTCAAGCCGCTGTTTTCCTTTCTCCGTTACGACTATGCTGTTTCGTTCCAGCGCTCGTTCTTTGGTATTTAGAACCTTTTCAAGTTTGTTTAAAATTTGAGATAAATTAGTACTGGTGGAATGTACTGATTGTATACCATTGTAAAGACAGGTAATACGTATTACGTAATCGTCATTTGAAGCAGATTAGTAAACTCTCTGTGATTACTTGGGAGCGCCTGTCATCGGGCTCCATCCCATTGTTGTTCACATAGATGTTTCCTTCTCGTGATCATTTGGCCTCCTCAAACTATGGGAGATGGGGGTTGGGGTGAGGGGCTGTAACAACAGGTGGCTTTAGCCTGGCGAGCAAGGCCGGCAATTGCTTCACCCGGCTATGTAAGGGTACACTCCTCACGACCGCCTGTCCTAGACAAAAGTACTGCTTCACAGCATCAAGAAGCTGCCTGCCAGTAACGAATACAACGCTATTAGGCATCCTCTAACATCGACCACTGTAGGTATTGCTGCTATTCGTGAAGCAGTTCTTTACGTCCCTTATCAACCACCTCAAAGATGGACTGTCTTTTGGGATCCTAAACCAGCACTACAGGCTATCGACTATGTGCTTAGACGAGGACCTTATAGCCTACTTGCTCATACAGTGGCAGATCTTACAAGTCCGCCTTGCGAAATGGGCATCGCATGATATTTCAGTGGGTTGCTGGACACTGTAATGTAAATAAAAAGAGCTTGCTGACAGATAGGCAAAGTTAGCTATCCGCAGTTCACATTGCATTTCAGTCTCATTTACAAGGGCAGATGTCAACGCTATGCTATTGGATATAATGTGCGTTGCTAAGGCGAGTTAACGGTTTCAGCCAGAACTCCACCATCGCTGCCTACATTCACTTGCTCCAGAGCTTCTAATCAGGATGTCGTGCAGCATATAAAGGAGCCACGCAAGCCATTTGTATACACAAACTGACATTTGTTGTGGCCTTTACATAGCAATATCGCCACGTCATTCGTCATGCGGACAGCCCTTACTGTGAAAACTGTGGTGTGTCGGAGACTATGGACCACGTGTCTTGCATGGACCCGCCTTACTTGCCAGAAAGACAACTAATGGACGGATATTAAGAACGCATCGGCAATTTTCTGTTAGGTCCACGACCAAAATACTCCACGGGCCAGGCCATAGAGGCCATTGTGATTCTTTTTATAGATAGCGAACTTTCCAAACGACTTTAATATGTTTCTTTTTTATTACATTTTTTATTCATGCTTATTCTTTTATCTTCATGATCAGGTTCGATTTCTCCCGCTTCGTTTCTTCCCCTTCCCCTCTACCTCAGCGCTTAGTACCAGACTAGAACATAGTCCAGAGCGATCTCTCAGCTTTATTTCATAATAAATCTCTGAGTCTCTATGTAACGTCCGTTACACCGAGTGTGTATACCAAACCTTGCTTGTTATTGAGGTTCGATCCAACATCCTACGCACCTACAACTCACAGGTTGCGAACGCTGACGTAAATGTAATCAGTTTATTCGTTTAGATCCTGATTGTTGCTCGGATCGCCATTGATAAGGCAGCTCAACGTAACGACTGTGCGAGAGATATAGGCTCGCCGAGTTAACGCATGATAATACTTACTCTGTACATTTCTCACCTGCACTCTTTTTTGCTTCACAATGCGATTAACCGCAAACTATCTCGCCGCAGAATGCTGAGCGAAACCAAACACGCGTACAAGCTATACAACTGCAAACACGTGTACGGGACGTGGCTGCTTTCAAGTAGAATTTTATTTGTCATGGTCGTTTGACTCTATAATGCACATGTTGAGCGGAGGAGTACAGGAGATATCCCTTCGTGCCTGCCTAGTATCTGTATGGCACGTACTGGTGGCCACCATGCTTGCCAAGTCCATATCCGCCATTTCCATGTCCATAACCGCCATTGCCGTAGCCGTCTTGGTGCCCACCATAGCCGTATTCGTGAAAGCAACCCGGCTTGTAAACAGGGCGGTGAACCTGCACCACGTGGCTTCCTTTCTTTCCGCCGTCATGATGGCCATGGCCAAACGCCAAGCCGAGAATTAGAGCGATCACGATCACAGCCACCTGCACGAAAAGGTGAATGAACACTGCAGCCTATGAACCCTGTTGCAATGTCTATCTGATCAGTGCGCAGAAGACAGCGGCGCGGTCACCTACTGTAAGTTTGGCACACAGTGAAGGCATTTCGTAGTTATCTCCAGCTGCACTAACCTCTGCCGACCAAGCCTATCCTTTGCCTATGAATTTCCTAATCATAATTATCCTTCAATCTAATCCTCTTCCGGCCATGGCAGCGTTCCTCTTTCATTTCAGCTCCTCTTTATATCTAGTACACCAACACTTATATCCATTATATCATATGCACAACGTTTATAATTTCTGTTTACTATCAGAATATCAACTGCATGCATTAGATCTGCCTTCCACACTGCCGCCTTCCTGTTCCAATGTTATGCCTGCCATTTCTTGTTCCAATATCGACTGCGAGTTCTATCTGTCATTGCCTGCTTCACTGTAAAGGTCGCGCAATTAGGTGTGCTTTCAATGTTGCCATCCGCCCGCGAAATTTCGATCACGTGTGTCAGTGTCGGCAACATAACGATTATGTAGTTATCTTTATGTATATTGCCTAGCTGGCGTTCATAACTTGGAAGGGTTCGCAAAATATTACCAAACGCATTTTGCTCATTTGAAGATTTCTTCCTCGTAACTTAAAGCCCCTGTAACCATCGGCCTACTTAATCAGAGCTCCCTTATCTACTTTAGGACTCTGGCAACTTGTTCATGTAAGAATCAATATAAAGAAATAAATGAGGTTACCATTGGGTGCAAAAACATTATGAAGAGGGCGGCAGACAGAGAGGCAGTGGGCGAATGCCGTTGTGTGATCCATCGTATACGTATGACACTCGCATTTTCACTCGTGACACGGTGAATGGTACACGACCTAGGCATCCGTCTTTTCTATCCCTGTTTCTAATAGCAGTTCCTTTTTGTAATGCAGCTATACCATTTAGAGAAATTAATCTTACATGACATTATAAAATATAATAAAAATTATAAAAAGCTGGAGATGGTGGCTACCAATCGAAGTGGACGACTTTGCGCCTCTTACGTTTCGGTGCCGTGAACATAAATCGCGATTTACGAAAATTGGCAATCTTTTCTGTAGTGACCATTCTGCGCTTGAGTGTCACTTTGTCTTGAGCTGAGCTTAGAAGCTTTGATTTGGAATTCAGCGGCCGGTGCAATAGACAGATAATTGCAATGGATGTGAAAAAGAGTCCCGCACATTCCCAGGAAGAGACACATTTGCCTTTAAGCGTGAAACGGCCTATCAGGGCTTCCTCGAATATAATGCAAAAATACTAGAAATGAGAAATGACTGGGATCTCTAGATGCGGCCTATCGGATAATTAAAGGGGTCATTGTTGCAGCACAAACGCACTGTGAGCAGTAGCAATTTAATTGCCTGTAAAAGGATGACCATACAATTATTTTCAATAAAACCTAACCTCCCATACAAACCCAACTCATGCAGTCGTCTCACTTACCACGCACTTCATTCTTTTCACAGGAAGTCAAGAGCACACGAAACCTGTTTCACGGAGAGTGTGGCGGTAACACAGCACAACTAGACTATATATACGGTGTCGGGCTGCCCACAAGCAAGCCCATAAACCTACGTTCATATTTACGCTTTATGTCTGCAACCACATGCAAATTCCAGGTCGATGCTTTCCATGTCGCGGTAAATCACGATGAGTGGTTGCTGTCCAGTCAGTCAGATTTTGTGCAACTGCTAGTTCTTGGTTATGTGAGCTGTCGTGTAGACATTCATTTCTCTGTACCTGGCTACACTTCTGCGACTGCTATTTTTTTCTAAAACACAGCAGTGGCTGCATAGCTACGTAGGGAAAGGCGAAAAATAAACAAGAAAAAAAGGACGAGGTAGTTAGGAAAAAAAATTGCCTTGTTGGTCGGCACAGGTCTTTCATAATATCATTTATACACGGGAATGTATTTATGTGAGGACCCTAATACTTTTGTATGTGCATGAATAAGCATTTCCTTGTTCTAAAGTGAAGTTCAAACGTAAATAGCAATTCCTGTTTTGGGAGCTGTTTGACAAGGCCTGAGAAAAGCAACGCAAACATTGCCAACCTTCTTTTTTTGCTGTTTTTGTTATTGTACTTAGACCTTAAAAAGTTTACAAGAATGCGTTTTTATTTTTGATTGTGTTATGATATTTAGCAATACTTTTCAGATCAGTGTCTAATATGGTTGCTCTTGAAGCTTTTTTTTATTTTTACGTGAACGCTCTAGCCGATACAACCTTGGGCCGTTGACAGTATATTCCGTCTGTATATGTATTGTATATATTGGGAGAAAACAAAAGACATTGGCCATTCGACTACATTACGTGCGATAGACAAACCTGAATTTCTAGCATTTCAACCATGACACTGCCAACTCGAACTGCAGAATGCAGCTCATCGTACCTTATACACTGTCGATTGACAGCATTATGTCCTAAATTTGACAGATATTTATTGTTGTATTTCGTATTTTTGTACATATACGCGCACAAAGCGTCACTTGTTAAGTAATCATAATCGATAATTGCGGCAAAATTGTCAAAAACTATTACGAAAGACTAGAGAAGAATTTGCCACTGCATATTGGCTGTTACAAAAGTGGTGACTATAACTAATAACTGCATGGTCTTTAAAGAGATCTGTTATAGTGTTTAAAGAGATCATTAAGCTTAGATGACGTACCTAATTACGTATCGCGATGGTGTGTGGTTCTGTCAAATTAACTTTTGTAGATGCATGGACCGTGCTGATGGTACAGTACCCTAAATTACACAACAAAAGACTCAACAAATGTATGCCGAGGCCCGGTAACAACAAATAAAGTGCTAAAAGTAGTTTAGCGGCGTACGTCGCTGACGCACTTCTCAAGTTACGTTACCTGCTGCGTGGCAAAGTTGTCAGACAAGGAACAAATGTTGGCATGTCAACAAAGACCGATTGCCACCAGGAATCTATGCCGCGTTCAAAAATGCAGCGCAGGCGTCTGCGCAGAAAGTTATACGCGACCTACGTGCTGTTGACGCGCAACTAAACACTATACATAAACCAACGGGAGGTGCTGTTTGGTCACAGCACGGTCAGACCAACGCCATCTTCAGACCAGCTCACGGAGAACGAAAAGATTACCATGAAGATTACTGTAAGCGATAAACGTTCTCCTCTTTCACCACTATGAATTTCCTCATAGGACTTCTCAGAAGCTCCATACTTTTGTGTCGTGCTGCCTGTTTTGTCCGTAACTTTTTGCCTCACTGACATCTTATATGCGTACGCCCATTGTCATTCATTGAAGGACAGCAGAAAAATTTTCGCCTTTCCAGTTCAACCACCTCATCTGTGTCGAGATGAGTACATTGGCTAAGGAGTATATAAGGAATGCCTGAAAGGCAGCTCTACCTTGATAAGTAGGCTGGTAACGCAATTTCGAATGCTTGCTTAAAACATTTATTCATTCCAAGATACTATTTGTAACTTCAAGGTAAGCATCTACACTGCCGGCATTTATGGTTTATTTTCTATTGTCCTTAATTTTTCTCGATTAATCCCAGATATGTGGTACAAGGAAACGGGTAGTGCCACTTATAGTACGCGGGTTAGGATATGGAAAATAATACATCAGTTATGCGGTTTGACACTTGTCTAAGCCTCTAAAATAATTAAACAGTTGCGAAAAATTCACCAAATATGTAACAGGCAGACCGCTATGTATTTTTCAAACTAATGTTTTCAAACTATGTTCTAGCCTCACAATCGAAAAACTAAAAAAAAAACGTCTTGACAGCAAAAAAAAAAAAAAAAGAAGCGGACCACTGGATGGAAAACAACCAGAAAACTGCATTAGAGAAATGTTTTCATTGCCTTTTATTTTTTTATTAATATTTCAGGTAAATTGCATCGGTTTAGAGTTTTCGCCAATACACAATTTAGTGCTTCGAGCATCCTCCTAATCCGCTGACACGGCACATTCATGGTCTCTAGTTTTCAACCATCCTTGCATCGCAACTGTAGTTACCAACTAAAGTAACCAAATCGAGGAGTCTGTTGTAATCATGCGCGTGGAGGGGCTAGTACAGGGACACAATCATTTCAAAAGATTTATCTACAAAAAACTGTCGTTATAACTTTAAAATTGTGTGCCGGACCAAACCTGGAAGACATTTACATTGCGGATACACTGGTGGAGTAACAGTATTGCTAACAGCATACACACCGAGTGTGTATGCTGTTAGCAATACTGATACTGTGTGAATCCAGTTCTGGACCATTTTGTTAAGAAAACGTAAGGCGAGTCTTCTGTGCGGTTTCATTTGTCTCCGTAAGAGGTAGCTTTTCCTCTAAAGATTGTTGTAGCGATGCAAGTGAACCTCTGCAATAGCTGTTGCATTCTAATTCTTAACAGTGACATCTCACCATTATTCAAGCAGCTTATTTGTGATATGGTGGCTGGGGGCGCGATGATTCTAAATTAGTTGTTTGGCATGTGGCAGGGGTTTAGCAATGAAATTCTATTTGTACAAATTTTATTTTATTTTTTTCTCAAAAGCTGCCTGCATGCCTTGCTTTGTGCCCATCGGGCAAGAAAGGTTGGTTGCCTTAATATAAGAAGAGTAGGCAATGAAGTTCTTTTATAAAATGTGTACAGAATCCAAACTGAAATTCGCAGCTTGTGAAATCCTGAGAGCCCAAGAACTACTTTATTTCTGAGGCAGCACTCGCTCATGCACGTGTTCATTTTTCTCACATCTTGGAACAGGTTACCCTCCTGTTCTTGGCGTTGGCAGTAGCCCTGGCCTTGGCTGATAAAAGCCATAAAGGCGACGACGAACACACTGATGGCTTTGATGTGTATGGTGACGAAAAGGGGCACGGACTCAAGAAAACTCTCAGTGGACCGCGCGGGGTATACGACAATGTCCGTGTTGGATGCCGCGAGGGATATGGGCTCGAGCAAGTGGGCTACGGCCGCGACAGGCAATATGGGAGCCCAAGATATGTGCCAAGGCACCACGGAGGATATCTTCGTTTCTGAAGTCGCCGGGGGCTGGCGTCATGCACATGCGTAAGGAATTGCCGTCGACATGTTTACAACGACCTGTCCCGACATACACAATGCGCATTAAAGTATGCTGTACAGGCGATGGCTTAGTCAAATCTGTGTGCCTGTGCCCGTTTTTTCCCGCCTCACTTCCATTAGTTCATCGCTCATCTACTCGCCTGAAATTAAACCATGCCAAATCTGTCGCATTGCCAACCTCTCCAAATGACAATAACCTTTCTTTCTGACTCTCGCACTCCAGTCATATTTTTACAGCGATAGCTACTAATGTTATTTTATGCTGGTTTCATGAGATCTGCCTCAACTGTTGTCATGGCACGTAACATCATCCAGTTCGTTTATACAAAAGAATTCGCCAGAAAACTTTGTCTCCAGTCAGTATTCGGCGATTCCGACTCTATAGCATATGAGCTATCGTGCCATCGTATCGTCGTTGTTATTCTTCGTGCTACTGTCCTCTTCGACGTCGAGCAGTTGTCGGTACCAAAGACTGTACCAACGACAGTACCAAACAGTGTTGCTTGCTATTGTCGTGGTGAAGAGGTCGTAATCGAACGAGTGTTTGCATTCTTGTCATTCTCGCATGGCGAGATATTTCAAGGCCGGACTTTCTGCTTCTACACTTATCTCGCTGTCCTGGCAGCAAAAAAAAATGTAATCTAGGAAAGCTTGTCTACTGCAGTTCACATGAGAATGGTAATGAACGAAATGGTACGTGTCGATGGAAAAAGACATTATCGAGGCGCCCATATGAAGGATTTCTAAGAAAAAAGTGCGGCCGTTCGCTCAATTATTTACGAAATTATCAGAACGTCATGATGCTTCCTGTGACTTGTGCATAGCTCTGCGGAACAGAAATAATCCCGATTTCATGTCCGCTTCATTCGGGTACTGTTTGAGAAAGGTGGAAACTATAATAATAAACAGAAACAAAGCTCCGCGTGCTTTGAAGTGTTAGCAGAATAAACAGTAAGCTATTGTTAGACGAAAAAAAAAACACGTTATCTAAATTATTCTATGAATTATATTATTTATCTACTTTGATAAAATTTAAACGCACTTCTTGCGGGACTTGGTTTATTAAATTTCAAGAGCTAGTGCATTACATGTTCCCCACTGACGTATCTTTTGGCTTATATACCTGAAGGCTCCTGCATATTGGTTTTGCAAATCTGTAGTAAAACAAGAGGGATAAGCAGAAGGTTAACGTTTCGTTTACATCCTAGAGCATGGAAATTTGAACGCAAACGAAACCTCTGCGTAGCAGAGATAGGCAGTAATTAAATTCTGTTCCTGCTGCTTGGCCTCCGTTCTTTTACCTCTCTCGAATGCAGTTTAACAAGTGATAGCTGATGCTCAGAAGAAAACCCAGTGATCTATGAAGTTTTTCAGCATGGTAGTTGTAGCCTCAAGCTAACTTGTTCATGCGAATGCAGTAATTGTGAACGCCGACACCAACATTTCGTTCATTCTGCGCAATGAAGGAAAGTCATATTTAGTACTCAGGCAATGCACCATATTGCCGAGAGACCTTCAGTCTTTGCTCCTGGAAGTGGCGTTTACGAAGACTGAGATCCACGTTTCTTGAACTGTAGTCTTTAGACAGCCAGACACAATGTGTACGTGTGACGATTTCTTTCCTTTTTTGGGGTTAAAGCGGTTTTTCTATTAACAGCCAATCGCTAGTATATATGGTTGGCCTATATATCCAACTGTATCAAATGCATTCATCGAGACTACAGGCTTCCTTTCTTCACTTGATCGCGTCTTTCAGCTACCATCACTCAACAACCACGTTGAAAGCACTGGACTTCATTATAACAAGCAAAATGACAATCATGAAGACTCACCATCCAGTTATACCATGAAATGTAGTTTTGACCTTCCAGTGAAAACCAACTTTATTCAGGATTTGTAGGTAGCATTTGGGTTATGAATTGTACGGCGAATTCTCAGTAGTGACCATGACCATATCCTCCGTGATGACCGCCGCCGTAGCCACCACCGCCGTAGTTCTTTCCACTACCCTGACCGCCGTATCCGTAGCTGGGCTGGTATCCACCATGACCCTTGCCGTAGCCGCCGCCGTAGTGTCCGCCTTGCGGCATGGCATAACCTCCGCCATATCCGCCATGGCCGCTTCCGTAGCCGCTACCATACTGTCCGCTTTGACCCTTGCCGTAACCTCCTCCGTAGCCAGAGTGGCCGGCATTGTAGCCTCCGTTGCCACCGTAGTGTCCCCCAGCCAAGGCGAGACCGATCATCACGGCGAAGATTAGGAGTGTCAGCTGTGCAGAAACAAGACAACCATGGACAGCAGTGAAGAAGTGCCACGTACGAAAGAGTGGGTATTAGCAAACATTTTCTTGCTCATATTCCACGACTAGCAAATACACAAATCTGTAACTCTATGGCAGGAGCTTTATCGAGTCTGAAATGTTCCGCTTTATGAGCCTCCATTTATTTGCGTTGACGAACGAACGTTAACGTCTAGATGCTTTACTAAACAGGCTCATCTCAGAAATATCCCTTAGAGTAAAAGCTGGCATTAAAGCTCGAAACAACTGCCGCGAAACGGAATCCAACGTGAAGTGAAAAGCAGGCTCATAGAGATACCATCTCTCACAAGCGTCTCAATGGATTCCACGGCTACGCCTAGTGCATAATACGTACCCATATGATGAGGGTAGCTGTAAAAGTTTGTTTTGCAAATTTTACAAGTTTTCCTTCTTTGCGCGTGCAGTACCTGATTTGAATAACGCAACGGAACGTCATGGCGATCTGCATGAAGAGCTGCTGGCCATTATTAATTTATCGTTCATTCACGTTGCCACGCTGGCATTAAAACGCATATATTTTTTATTGCCCTTCCTGCTTGCACAAGTTTAGTTCGCAGTATATAATAATTAGATGAACAAACAAACATGTATTCAATACCTATTAAATTTTGTTAGCAAAGTAGGTTTGCATATATTTGTTTAAACCAAATAATGTCTATGACATGCAGCGCAGAATCCTGCTCGAATTTCACGAATTACGTTGAATATCGTGGAAGAATAAAACGTTACACGCCAAATTAGCTTCAAGAGGATCCCGGCATTTGCGCCGTATGTGGTGGCAGACTACATTAATGACGTTGAGTTCAAGCGGCGGGACAGTACTAAAGGACCCATCTTGCTACGGTACGGCAACACACCCGGCGAAAGTGGATTCGATGTTTCCGCAACTACAGTTCATCGTAGTTAAGTTAACAGGATGAACTAGTCACGGAAGTGGGTTTTTATAGCGGACGATAAAATCTTTGATGTATACTTAACTATGCTTCGAAGATGTGCAAATTGATATTTGCTAAATGAGACGGGCAATAAAAGTTCAATGAAGATATCCATTTCACTTCCAAATTCCACATCATAGGCCCATTAGGATACGGTGCAAACAGAAAGCGTGAAACCCTAGATGGGCTCATCAGAATGATTTGTCATTAATCTGCATTTTTGTAAGGAGGTTTCGTAGCCTTATCATTCAAGTGCACGCGAAATTCGGGTACTGAATATAGTCCCCGTCAGGAAGATCATTTACCAACACATGCATCTCCCCTCACTGATACTTTCGAAGGCGAAGTATTCATAGGGGCGAAATGCGAAAACACCGGTGTACTTAGATTTAGGTGCACGTTAAAGAACCCCATGTGGTCGAAATTTCCGGAGTCCTCCACTACGACGAGCCACATAATCAGAAAGTGATTTTGGCACGTAAAACCTCATAATGAAATTAAGATAAATATTGGTTATAATGAACACATCGCTTGAATGTCGTCAAGTAGCTCCATTCTCGATTCTCAATGTTTTCGCGCTGACTGATTCACACAGAAAAAAGAACTTCATCAGATATTAGCACTACGTTCTTCATTTAACAGTTCCGACAGTTTAATGAATGCTTCCCGCGATATACCTCTTTCCCGGCTTCATAACGCTTGACATATTTTGCATAAGCGCGAATTCATCGCGAAGTCGGCACCCGTTAGCCATCTAGGTTGCTGCATCAGTACTAATTAGCCCGTTCATGTCAGAACTGCGTAAAGCATCCGACACACGTGGTGGTCGTTGAAAGGCTTACTTTTCTCGTCGCTTTGATGACACAATAAAATTATTTTATCACAATGTGCGGTTATGGATCAACTTGCGCGTTGAAACCAGTATAACGCTCTGGAATAAATATTCTAACCAACCAAGCAGAGGAAACGTCAAAGTGTGCCTTACTGTGCTGTTCATGGTAGCGGAGGTGATCGGGGCCGGTAAACGGTGCGAGTAGTGCACAGCCGACCTAAACGCGCTTAAATATACCGCATGCGTTCATCGCTGAACACGTGAACGCAATTATGTGCGCCAGACTCTAGGATCGCTTGCCCATCTCAGCAAATTCCTCGTGGGCAACGTCATCTCGATGGACGGATTATTCAGCGTGCCCTTGATGAACTTGCCCCTGTGTTGCTTTTCTTTTTATTTAAGACTTGTCGCACGTGTTACAGCAACATATTCTTACTTCGTCAGTGACCATGAATATACATATTGGTGGGCGAGAAGAATGCATGATAACGAAGTATACGAAATACATGTCCCAAATAGAGACGCAATCTCGCTTTTTTTTAGTACTTACTGGACATCAATTTCGCAATCCCAATAGGTTTAGAAAGATGAGAAAATAAATGAAAAATTATTAGTTGAATCTTGTTGACTTGATGTATCGACAATTAGCGCTCAACTTCAGCGTTTCAATTGCGATTGCGGAGTGGAAGTCACTTAGTGCTCAATGCATGTCCGATAAGCAAAAATTTTAACAATATCACTAGTAGCGAAATATTCTTTCCCATAATCAGCGGTGAAATAAATTCGTGTACTTCGATGCTCGGAATCCATTGCCCAATGAAAGGTTTGTGGAGAAATGGCTTGTATAATTCGAATGACATTTCACGGAATAAGTGGGACTTGTCATCTACACCTGGTATTAGTCTTAAGATTCCCATTTACTGTATTTGGTTTGACCGTTCTCATACCTGAGTTTTGGAAGTGCAATATGCGCGATGAAGTGGTTAGTTCCAAGCCTAATGACTAAATACAATTTAATATAGTGTTTCTTGGTGGGGGGGGGGGATAATTTCGTCTATCACTCCTATGAGTCTTGGCCCAGCCTTCCTTAACACTTGAGGCTAATCACCGCTTAAATAAAGAGTATGTTCTCTTTATCGCGGATCAAATCAAGGCAGGTAAAGAAGCGAG